>NC_092110.1:25938160-25994681 GCF_045679555.1 Salvelinus alpinus
ATAATGTCTCCATGTCTATGTCTAGATGTGTATAATGTCTCCATGTCTAGATGGTGTCCTATGTCTAGATGTGTATAATGTCTCTATGTCTAGATGTGTATACTGTCTCCATGTCTATGTCTAGATGTGTATAATGTCTTCATGTCTAGATGTTGTCCTATGTCTAGATGTGTATAATGTCCCCATGTCTATATCTAGATGTGTATAATGTCTCCATGTCTAGATGGTGTCCTATGTCTAGATGTGTATAATGTCTCTATGTCTAGATGTGTATAATGTCTCCATGTCTATGTCTAGATGTGTATAATGTCTCCATGTCTAGATGTTGTCCTATGTCTAGATGTGTATAATGTCTCTATGTCTAGATGTGTATAATGTCTCCATGTCTATGTCTAGATGTGTATAATGTCTCCATGTCTAGATGTTGTTCTATGTCTAGATGTGTATACTGTCTCTATGTCTAGATGGTGTCCTATGTCTAGATGTGTATAATGTCTCCATGTCTATGTCTAGATGTGTATAATGTCTCCATGTCTAGATGTTGTCCTATGTCTAGATGTGTATAATGTCTCTATGTCTAGGTGTGTATAATGTCTCCATGTCTATGTCTAGATGTGTATAATGTCTCCATGTCTATGTCTAGATGTGTATACTGTCTCTATGTCTAGATGGTGTCCTATGTCTAGATGTGTATAATGTCTCCATGTCTATGTCTAGATGTGTATAATGTCTCCATGTCTAGATGTGTATAATGTCTCCATGTCTAGATGTGTATAATGTCTCCATGTCTAGATGGTGTCCTATGTCTAGATGTGTATAATGTCTCCATGTCTATGTCTAGATGTGTATAATGTCTCCATGTCTATGTCTAGATGTGTATAATGTCTCCATGTCTAGATGTTGTCCTATGTCTAGATGTGTATAATGTCTCTATGTCTAGATGTGTATAATGTCTCCATGTCTATGTCTAGATGTGTATAATGTCTCCATGTCTAGATGGTGTCCTATGTCTAGATGTGTATAATGTCTCCATGTCTATGTCTAGATGTGTATAATGTCTCCATGTCTATGTCTAGATGTGTATAATGTCTCCATGTCTAGATGTGTATAATGTCTCCATGTCTATGTCTAGATGTGTATAATGTCTCTATGTCTAGATGGTGTCCTATGTCTAGATGTGTATAATGTCTCCATGTCTATGTCTAGATGTGTATAATGTCTCTATGTCTAGATGGTGTCCTATGTCTAGATGTGTATAATGTCTCCATGTCTAGATGTGTATAATGTCTCCATGTCTATGTCTAGATGTGTATAATGTCTCCATGTCTATGTCTAGATGTGTATAATGTCTCTATGTCTAGATGTGTATAATGTCTCCATGTCTATGTCTAGATGTGTATAATATCTCCATGTCTAGGTCTCCATGTCTATGTCTAGATGTGTATAATGTCTCTATGTCTAGATGGTGTCCTATGTCTAGATGTGTATAATGTCTCCATGTCTATGTCTAGATGTGTATAATGTCTCTATGTATAGATGGTGTCCTATGTCTAGATGTGTATAATGTCTCCATGTCTAGATGTGTATAATGTCTCCATGTCTATGTCTAGATGTGTATAATGTCTCCATGTCTATGTCTAGATGTGTATAATGTCTCTATGTCTAGATGTGTATAATGTCTCCATGTCTATGTCTAGATGTGTATAATGTCTCCATGTCTAGATGTTGTCCTATGTCTAGATGTGTATAATGTCTTTATGTCTATGTCTAGATGTGTATAATGTCTCCATGTCTAGATGTTGTCCTATGTCTAGATGTGTATAATGTCTCCATGTCTATGTCTAGATGTGTATAATGTCTCCATGTCTAGATGTTGTCCTATGTCTAGATGTGTATAATGTCTCCATGTCTAGATGTTGTCCTATGTCTAGATGTGTATAATGTCTCCATGTCTAGATGTTGTCCTATGTCTAGATGTGTATAATGTCTCCATGTCTAGATGTTGTCCTATGTCTAGATGTGTATAATGTCTCCATGTCTATGTCTAGATGTGTATAATGTCTCCATGTCTATGTCTAGATGTGTATAATGTCTCTATGTCTAGATGTGTATAATGTCTCCATGTCTATGTCTAGATGTGTATAATGTCTCTATGTCTAGATGGTGTCCTATGTCTAGATGTGTATAATGTCTCCATGTCTAGATGTGTATAATGTCTCCATGTCTATGTCTAGATGTGTATAATGTCTCCATGTCTATGTCTAGATGTGTATAATGTCTCTATGTCTAGATGTGTATAATGTCTCCATGTCTATGTCTAGATGTGTATAATATCTCCATGTCTAGATGTGTATAATGTCTCCATGTCTATGTCTAGATGTGTATAATGTCTCTATGTCTAGATGGTGTCCTATGTCTAGATGTGTATAATGTCTCCATGTCTATGTCTAGATGTGTATAATGTCTCTATGTATAGATGGTGTCCTATGTCTAGATGTGTATAATGTCTCCATGTCTAGATGTGTATAATGTCTCCATGTCTATGTCTAGATGTGTATAATGTCTCCATGTCTATGTCTAGATGTGTATAATGTCTCTATGTCTAGATGTGTATAATGTCTCCATGTCTATGTCTAGATGTGTATAATGTCTCCATGTCTAGATGTTGTCCTATGTCTAGATGTGTATAATGTCTTTATGTCTATGTCTAGATGTGTATAATGTCTCCATGTCTAGATGTTGTCCTATGTCTAGATGTGTATAATGTCTCCATGTCTATGTCTAGATGTGTATAATGTCTCCATGTCTAGATGTTGTCCTATGTCTAGATGTGTATAATGTCTCCATGTCTAGATGTTGTCCTATGTCTAGATGTGTATAATGTCTCCATGTCTAGATGTTGTCCTATGTCTAGATGTGTATAATGTCTCCATGTCTAGATGTTGTCCTATGTCTAGATGTGTATAATGTCTCCATGTCTATGTCTAGATGTGTATAATGTCTCCATGTCTATGTCTAGATGTGTATAATGTCTCTATGTCTAGATGTGTATAATGTCTCTATGTCTAGATGTTGTCCTATGTCTAGATGTGTATAATGTCTCTATGTCTAGATGTGTATAATGTCTCCATGTCTAGATGTTGTCCTATGTCTAGATGTGTATAATGTCTCCATGTCTAGATGTTGTCCTATGTCTAGATGTGTATAATGTCTCCACGTCTAGATGTTGTCCTATGTCTAGATGTGTATAATGTCTCCATGTCTAGATGTTGTCCTATGTCTAGATGTGTATAATGTCTCCATGTCTATGTCTAGATGTGTATAATGTCTCCATGTCTATGTCTAGATGTGTATAATGTCTCTATGTCTAGATGTTGTCCTATGTCTAGATGTGTATAATGTCTCTATGTCTAGGTGTGTATAATGTCTCTATGTCTATGTCTAGATGTGTATAATGTCTCCATGTCTAGATGTTGTCCTATGTCTAGATGTGTATAATGTCTCTATGTCTAGATGTGTATAATGTCTCCATGTCTATGTCTAGATGTGTATAATGTCTCCATGTCTAGATGTTGTCCTATGTCTAGATGTGTATAATGTCTCTATGTCTAGGTGTATATAATGTCTCTATGTCTATGTCTATATGTGTATAATGTCTCCATGTCTAGATGGTGTCCTATGTCTAGATGTGTATAATGTCTCTATGTCTAGATGTGTATACTGTCTCCATGTCTATGTCTAGATGTGTATAATGTCTCCATGTCTAGATGTTGTTCTATGTCTAGATGTGTATAATGTCTCTATGTCTAGATGTGTATAATGTCTCTATGTCTAGATGTGTATAATGTCTCCATGTCTATGTCTAGATGTGTATAATGTCCCCATGTCTATGTCTAGATGTGTATAATGTCCCCATGTCTATGTCTAGATGTGTATAATGTCTCTATGTCTAGATGTGTATAATCTCCCCATGTCTATGTCTAGATGTGTATAATGTCCCCATGTCTATGTCTAGATGTGTATAATGTCTCCATGTCTAGATGGTGTCCTATGTCTAGATGTGTATAATGTCTCTATGTCTAGATGTGTATACTGTCTCCATGTCTATGTCTAGATGTTGTTCTATGTCTAGATGTGTATAATGTCTCTATGTCTAGATGTGTATAATGTCTCTATGTCTAGATGTGTATAATGTCTCCATGTCTATGTCTAGATGTGTATAATGTCCCCATGTCTATGTCTAGATGTGTATAATGTCTCCATGTCTAGATGTTGTCCTATGTCTAGATGTGTATAATGTCTCCATGTCTAGATGTGTATAATGTCCCCATGTCTATGTCTAGATGTGTATAATGTCTCCATGTCTAGATGTTGTCCTATGTCTAGATGTGTATAATGTCTCCATGTCTAGATGTGTATAATGTCTCCATGTCTAGATGTTGTCCTATGTCTAGATGTGTATAATGTCTCCATGTCTAGATGTGTATAATGTCTCCATGTCTAGATGTTGTCCTATGTCTAGATGTGTATAATGTCTCCATGTCTAGATGTTGTCCTATGTCTAGATGTGTATAATGTCTCCATGTCTAGATGTGTATAATGTCTCTATGTCTAGATGTTGTCCTATGTCTAGATGTGTATAATGTCTCCATGTCTAGATGTGTATAATGTCTCTATGTCTAGATGTTGTCCTATGTCTAGATGTGTATAATGTCTCTATGTCTAGATGTTGTCCTATGTCTAGATGTGTATAATGTCTCCATGTCTAGATGTGTATAATGTCTCCATGTCTAGATGTTGTCCTATGTCTAGATGTGTATAATGTCTCCATGTCTAGATGTGTATAATGTCTCCATGTCTACGTCTAGATGTGTATAATGTCTCCATGTCTAGATGTGTATAATGTCTCCATGTCTAGATGTGTATAATGTCTCCATGTCCATGTCTAGATGTGTATAATGTCTCCATGTCTAGATGTGTATAATGTCTCCATGTCTACGTCTAGATGTGTATAATGTCTCCATGTCTAGATGTGTATAATGTCTCCATGTCTAGATGTGTATAATGTCTCCATGTCCATGTCTAGATGTGTATAATGTCTCCATGTCTAGATGTGTATAATGTCTCCATGTCTACGTCTAGATGTGTATAATGTCTCCATGTCTAGATGTGTATAATGTCTCCATGTCCATGTCTAGATGTGTATAATGTCTCCATGTCTAGATGTGTATAATGTCTCCATGTCTACGTCTAGATGTGTATAATGTCTCCATGTCTAGATGTGTATAATGTCTCCATGTCTAGATGTGTATAATGTCTCCATGTCTAGATGTGTATAATGTCTCCATGTCCATGTCTAGATGTGTATAATGTCTCCATGTCTAGATGTGTATAATGTCTCCATGTCTACGTCTAGATGTGTATAATGTCTCCATGTCTAGATGTGTATAATGTCTCCATGTCCATGTCTAGATGTGTATAATGTCTCCATGTCTAGATGTGTATAATGTCTCCATGTCTACGTCTAGATGTGTATAATGTCTCCATGTCTAGATGTGTATAATGTCTCCATGTCTAGATGTGTATAATGTCTCCATGTCTAGATGTGTATAATGTCTCTATGTCTAGATGTTGTCCTATGTCTAGATGTGTATAATGTCTCTATGTCTAGATGTTGTCCTATGTCTAGATGTGTATAATGTCTCCATGTCTAGATGTGTATAATGTCTCCATGTCTAGATGTTGTCCTATGTCTAGATGTGTATAATGTCTCTATGTCTAGATGTGTATAATGTCTCCATGTCTACGTCTAGATGTGTATAATGTCTCCATGTCTAGATGTGTATAATGTCTCCATGTCTAGATGTGTATAATGTCTCCATGTCCATGTCTAGATGTGTATAATGTCTCCATGTCTAGATGTGTATAATGTCTCCATGTCTACGTCTAGATGTGTATAATGTCTCCATGTCTAGATGTGTATAATGTCTCCATGTCTAGATGTGTATAATGTCTCCATGTCCATGTCTAGATGTGTATAATGTCTCCATGTCTAGATGTGTATAATGTCTCCATGTCTACGTCTAGATGTGTATAATGTCTCCATGTCTAGATGTGTATAATGTCTCCATGTCCATGTCTAGATGTGTATAATGTCTCCATGTCTAGATGTGTATAATGTCTCCATGTCTACGTCTAGATGTGTATAATGTCTCCATGTCTAGATGTGTATAATGTCTCCATGTCTAGATGTGTATAATGTCTCCATGTCTAGATGTGTATAATGTCTCCATGTCCATGTCTAGATGTGTATAATGTCTCCATGTCTAGATGTGTATAATGTCTCCATGTCTACGTCTAGATGTGTATAATGTCTCCATGTCTAGATGTGTATAATGTCTCCATGTCTAGATGTGTATAATGTCTCCATGTCTAGATGTGTATAATGTCTTTATGTCTAGATGTGTATAATGTCTCCATGTCTACGTCTAGATGTGTATAATGTCTCCATGTCTAGATGTGTATAATGTCTCCATGTCTAGATGTGTATAATGTCTCCATGTCTAGATGTGTATAATGTCTCCATGTCTAGATGTGTATAATGTCTCCATGTCTAGATGTGTATAATGTCTCCATGTCTAGATGTGTATAATGTCTCCATGTCTAGATGTGTATAATGTCTCCATGTCCATGTCTAGATGTGTATAATGTCTCCATGTCTAGATGTGTATAATGTCTCCATGTCTACGTCTAGATGTGTATAATGTCTCCATGTCTAGATGTGTATAATGTCTCCATGTCTAGATGTGTATAATGTCTCCATGTCTAGATGTGTATAATGTCTCCATGTCTAGATGTGTATAATGTCTCCATGTCTAGATGTGTATAATGTCTCCATGTCTAGATGTGTATAAGTCTCCATGTCTACGTCTAGATGTGTATAATGTCTCCATGTCTAGATGTGTATAATGTCTCCATGTCTAGATGTGTATAATGTCTCCATGTCTAGATGTGTATAATGTCTCTATGTCTAGATGTTGTCCTATGTCTAGATGTGTATAATGTCTCTATGTCTAGATGTTGTCCTATGTCTAGATGTGTATAATGTCTCCATGTCAAGATGTGTATAATGTCTCCATGTCTAGATGTTGTCCTATGTCTAGATGTGTATAATGTCTCCATGTCTAGATGTGTATAATGTCTCCATGTCTACGTCTAGATGTGTATAATGTCTCCATGTCTAGATGTGTATAATGTCTCCATGTCTAGATGTGTATAATGTCTCCATGTCCATGTCTAGATGTGTATAATGTCTCCATGTCTAGATGTGTATAATGTCTCCATGTCTACGTCTAGATGTGTATAATGTCTCCATGTCTAGATGTGTATAATGTCTCCATGTCTAGATGTGTATAATGTCTCCATGTCCATGTCTAGATGTGTATAATGTCTCCATGTCTAGATGTGTATAATGTCTCCATGTCTACGTCTAGATGTGTATAATGTCTCCATGTCTAGATGTGTATAATGTCTCCATGTCCATGTCTAGATGTGTATAATGTCTCCATGTCTAGATGTGTATAATGTCTCCATGTCTACGTCTAGATGTGTATAATGTCTCCATGTCTAGATGTGTATAATGTCTCCATGTCTAGATGTGTATAATGTCTCCATGTCTAGATGTGTATAATGTCTCCATGTCCATGTCTAGATGTGTATAATGTCTCCATGTCTAGATGTGTATAATGTCTCCATGTCTACGTCTAGATGTGTATAATGTCTCCATGTCTAGATGTGTATAATGTCTCCATGTCTAGATGTGTATAATGTCTCCATGTCTAGATGTGTATAATGTCTCCATGTCTAGATGTGTATAATGTCTCCATGTCTACGTCTAGATGTGTATAATGTCTCCATGTCTAGATGTGTATAATGTCTCCATGTCTAGATGTGTATAATGTCTCCATGTCTAGATGTGTATAATGTCTCCATGTCTAGATGTGTATAATGTCTCCATGTCTAGATGTGTATAATGTCTCCATGTCTAGATGTGTATAATGTCTCCATGTCTAGATGTGTATAATGTCTCCATGTCCATGTCTAGATGTGTATAATGTCTCCATGTCTAGATGTGTATAATGTCTCCATGTCTACGTCTAGATGTGTATAATGTCTCCATGTCTAGATGTGTATAATGTCTCCATGTCTAGATGTGTATAATGTCTCCATGTCTAGATGTGTATAATGTCTCCATGTCTAGATGTGTATAATGTCTCCATGTCTAGATGTGTATAATGTCTCCATGTCTAGATGTGTATAATGTCTCCATGTCTAGATGTGTATAATGTCTCCATGTCTAGATGTGTATAATGTCTCCATGTCTAGATGTGTATAATGTCTCCATGTCTAGATGTGTATAATGTCTCCATGTCTAGATGTGTATAATGTCTCCATGTCTCCATGTCTAGATGTGTATAATGTCTCCATGTCTAGATGTGTATAATGTCTCCATGTCTAGATGTGTATAATGTCTCCATGTCTACGTCTAGATGTGTATAATGTCTCCATGTCTAGATGTGTATAATGTCTCCATGTCTAGATGTGTATAATGTCTCCATGTCTAGATGTGTATAATGTCTCCATGTCTAGATGTGTATCATGTCTCCATGTCTAGATGTGTATAATGTCTCCATGTCTAGATGTGTATAATGTCTCCATGTCTAGATGTGTATAATGTCTCCATGTCTAGATGTGTATAATGTCTCCATGTCTAGATGTGTATAATGTCTCCATGTCTAGATGTGTATAATGTCTCCATGTCTAGATGTGTATAATGTCTCCATGTCTACGTCTAGATGTGTATAATGTCTCCATGTCTAGATGTGTATAATGTCTCCATGTCTAGATGTGTATAATGTCTCCATGTCTAGATGTGTACAATGTCTCCATGTCTACGTCTAGATGTGTATAATGTCTCCATGTCTAGATGTGTATAATGTCTCCATGTCTAGATGTGTATAATGTCTCCATGTCTACGTCTAGATGTGTATAATGTCTCCATGTCTAGATGTGTATACTGTCTCCATGTCTGTCTAGATGTGTATAATGTCTCCATGTCTAGATGTGTATAATGTCTCCATGTCTAGATGTGTATCATGTCTCCATGTCTAGATGTGTATAATGTCTCCATGTCTAGATGTGTATAATGTCTCCATGTCTAGATGTGTATAATGTCTCCATGTCTAGATGTGTATAATGTCTCCATGTCTAGATGTGTATAATGTCTCCATGTCTAGATGTGTATAATGTCTCCATGTCTAGATGTGTATAATGTCTCCATGTCTACGTCTAGATGTGTATAATGTCTCCATGTCTAGATGTGTATAATGTCTCCATGTCTAGATGTGTATAATGTCTCCATGTCTAGATGTGTACAATGTCTCCATGTCTACGTCTAGATGTGTATAATGTCTCCATGTCTAGATGTGTATAATGTCTCCATGTCTAGATGTGTATAATGTCTCCATGTCTAGATGTGTATAATGTCTCCATGTCTAGGTTTTAGGGACTACAGATGAGCTCTTAGCTAAATCTGGTGCTTTTCTCAGTGGTCTGAAACGTAGGTTTTTGAAGTAAATTGTCTGTGACAAATAAACGTATTAAATCAAATTAAAATGTTAGATATTTCTTCCAGTATTTAGTTCTGTAGTAACAGCTTAGGTCTGCTGTATACTATTCTAATGGCTTGTTTTTCTAGTTCCAGTGATGTCCTATCAATAGCTGCATTTATACAGGTAGCCCAATTCTGATCTTTTTTCCCACTAATTTGATTGGGCAAAAAGGCAGCCTAAAGGCCCGGATATATATAATTCTGTTGTATACTATTCTAATGGCTTGTCTTCCAGTGCTGTGTGGTTGTGATTTAGCTATAGTTCTGTTCTAATGGCTTGTCTTCCAATGCTGTGTGGTTGTGACTTGGCTATAGTTCTGTTGTAATGGCTTGTCTTCCAGTGCTGTGTGGTTGTGACTTGGCTATAGTTCTGTTGTAATGGCTTGTCTTCCAGTGCTGTGTGGTTGTGACTTGGCTATAGTTCTGTTGTAATGGCTTGTCTTCCAGTGCTGTGTGGTTGTGACTTGGCTATAGTTCTGTTGTAATGGCTTGTCTTCCAGTGCTGTGTGGTTGTGATTTAGCTATAGTTCTGTTGTAATGGCTTGTCTTCCAGTGCTGTGTGGTTGTGACTTGGCTATAGTTCTGTTGTAATGGCTTGTCTTCCAGTGCTGTGTGGTTGTGACTTGGCTATAGTTCTGTTGTAATGGCTTGTCTTCCAGTGCTGTGTGGTTGTGACTTGGCTATAGTTCTGTTGTAATGGCTTGTCTTCCAGTGCTGTGTGGTTGTGACTTGGCTATAGTTCTGTTGTAATGGCTTGTCTTCCAGTGCTGTGTGGTTGTGACTTGGCTATAGTTCTGTTGTAATGGCTTGTCTTCCAGTGCTGTCTCTCTCTCCTGGGTGTTCATACTGCTTCTCTGTTCTGATGGACTGGATGGACACAGGGGAGTCGCCTTTCCTTTCACAGCCACACTGTGCAATTTAAATCTGCCTCGGGCATGTAGATATTATTCCCCAGCGATACGGACCAAAATGAATGAAAATTGTTTTAGAGGGATTATTATTAACATTCTCCTTTGGATGCCCTTTTGTCATATCACCACAGATACTCTTCACTATTATTTTTTATTTTTATTTTTTTAATAAATGTATGCATACTTTCCTGTTGTGGTGGGGATTGAGTTATGGTTGTGTCTGCATGAGCAAATATTAATTATTATACTGATCATTAGTAACTGTGCTATCACTTTTATTTAACTTTCTAACTTAATGTTACACCATCATGCCAGTTTGGTCTACAAATGCCCAGAGTTATATAGTATGTAGCAGTGATGAACATTTAATCGTTTAGGTCATTTTTTCCTCCCTACTGTGAGTGCATCACTGCATATAGCAACACATCATCCTCATGTCAGAAAATGGAATGAGATTCCCTCCATACTGCTCTATTTCACACCTCTGGATAGATTCAGAGGCGTCTTTGCTCAAGGCCTGCTTGGGAAAGGTTAATATCACCCTTGTTCCTGTGGCAGGGAAATCCGCTATTTACATGGGAAGTAATAGAATTGACATTTTCCAGTTCATTATGCAGCCCCTGACCTTCAGGATGTATGACTGAGATCGCTGTGCTGCGTGTGTACTCACACCTCCTTCTAATGACCTTCAGGATGTATGACTGAGATCGCTGTGCTGCGTGTGTACTCACACCTCCTTCTAATGACCTTCAGGATGTATGACTGAGATCGCTGTGCTGCGTGTGTACTCACACCTCCTTCTAATGACCTTCAGGATGTATGACTGAGATCGCTGTGCTGCGTGTGTACTCACACCTCCTTCTAATGACCTTCAGGATGTATGACTGAGATCGCTGTGCTGCGTGTGTACTCACACCTCCTTCTAATGACCTTCTGGATGTATGACTGAGATCGCTGTGCTGCGTGTGTACTCACACCTCCTTCTAATGACCTTCAGGATGTATGACTGAGATCGCTGTGCTGCGTGTGTACTCACACCTCCTTCTAATGACCTTCAGGATGTATGACTGAGATCGCTGTGCTGCGTGTGTACTCACACCTCCTTCTAATGACCTTCAGGATGTATGATTGAGATCGCTGTGCTGCGTGTGTACTCACACCTCCTTCTAATGACCTTCAGGATGTATGACTGAGATCGCTGTGCTGCGTGTGTACTCACACCTCCTTCTAATGACCTTCAGGATGTATGACTGAGATCGCTGTGCTGCGTGTGTACTCACACCTCCTTCTAATGACCTTCAGGATGTATGACTGAGATCGCTGTGCTGCGTGTGTACTCACACCTCCTTCTAATGACCTTCAGGATGTATGACTGAGATCGCTGTGCTGCGTGTGTACTCACACCTCCTTCTAATGACCTTCAGGATGTATGACTGAGATCGCTGTGCTGCGTGTGTACTCACACCTCCTTCTAATGACCTTCAGGATGTATGACTGAGATCGCTGTGCTGCGTGTGTACTCACACCTCCTTCTAATGACCTTCAGGATGTATGACTGAGATCGCTGTGCTGCGTGTGTACTCACACCTCCTTCTAATGACCTTCAGGATGTATGACTGAGATCGCTGTGCTGCGTGTGTACTCACACCTCCTTCTAATGACCTTCAGGATGTATGACTGAGATCGCTGTGCTGCGTGTGTACTCACACCTCCTTCTAATGGGAAATGTTTGACCTTGTCAGAGATGCAGGGTGGTCAGGAAGGAAGGAGGGTGAACTTCCCTCTAGAGAGACGAAGCACAGAGGATGTAGTGAATGAGAAGATAACACGTCAATAACACCTACAACACCCTGTTTAAGAGACGTCACATGGCAAAGACTTACCATGATGTCCTTCGTGGGGGTAAGTGAGTTTGATTGCAAAGTATAATGCTGTCAAACCACACTTTGGGCATTTGTAACTTTCTAATAAGTAAACTATTTGATTTGTTTGAGTATTGATAAGGATTGTTGTAATTCTCTGGTGTTGAAGTGTTTGTGTGTTTGTGTACCGACAGACCCAGGAAGATTATCCTGGTTGGACCAGTAGTATCTTCATAAATTAAACTGAACAAAGTCTTTAATGGAGTTTTCCTATTGTGTTTGGTTGTATGTTGAAATACTAAGGCTCTCACTTATGGATTCAGTGTTAAATCCAACTCTCTCTGTCTCCAAACTTAATGAAAAATAATCATATTGGAGTATTTCACGGATTAGGGCATTTTGAATATGACTTGTAATCTCTCCCATTTGTCTGAAACACAATGACATCCACTGGCCGCTCTGTAGAGATAATCTCATTACTTGGTCGTCTTTTGTTTTCAGCTCCCTGCCTTTTATTCTTTATTAAAACATTTTGGTGCATTAAACATGCTAATTTGTAACTGTGCGTAATTGGGGTCCTGCTTTTAAAAAACCTTTCCCCATTTGTCAGAAGATTATGAATTGTATTAATCCTGTGGATTATAGCTTGGTAGAGTTCAGTTCAATGAAATGGACTTGGTTCCCTTTATTTCTAAGGCTATTCAAGATTATTAATGTAAAAAGAGCATTTATCATACCCAAAAGCCTTTGTCATACTAAACGATATGGTGTACCATTTAAACGTAATGTCCACTTTGGTTAAAATATCTGAGTTCAGTTATGGTTTAGGTGATTTGCAGGTTGGCATTTTCAAACCGATCAGCTTTCAGAGGGATCACATCAATACTATAGCATGTGATGTTTGTCCAAAACATCTATACATGTGTGAGACTAGGTAGACTAGAAGATGTGGTTTTATCAATAGCTAGTCCAGAATGGAGTGACAAGGTCCTATGGATGTATGAACTGGTTGAAAAACAGGTATAACACCAAGGTCATCATTGGATACTTTAATGGGACTTAGAGGTTAGGAGATCAGAGATAAGTGTGACTGTGAGATGATAGCTCATTCTCAAAAGAAAATAGTTGAAAAAACTGTTTCTGGTAAGGACTTTTGACTTGCCTAGTTAAATAAAGGTTAAATAAAGGTTAAAGGTCAAAGCGTCTGTCAGGGTGCGTTGTTCAGATGTCTGTCTCGTTCACGCTGTTGCTTAACAAATTATCATATGGATCAGGGAAAATCTCTGTTCAGATATTGAGTAACTTTTAATTTGGTGTCAAAACATATTGTGGAGGTATGCCTCACTTCGTGGTTGTCACTAGAGGCGAGCAATTTCCCTATTTCAGACTGCTTTCATATCTTGGGTGACATAAGTGCCAGTGTGGTACAAAGAGTCTCCTTTTTAATTGTATGGACAGATCACTCAGGGGAGAAGTCTTTGATTATGTTTGTTGACAGAATAGGCACAGGCTTGCTGAGTGACTCTAGTGTCTGCATGTCTGCCTGCTCCTCTGCTATCATTGATTGTGATAGATTGATTATTTCAGTCCTCCTCACCATGGCTAAAGTGCAGCTATAGCCCGACCCCTTGACACACTGGTGTTTAGGGGCCTTCTCTTAGAATCGTTTACATTAAGGAAATTTAAATATCATGTTCTAAGCATGAACCAACTGAACTTAATTAGCCTATACTCAATATCCATGTACCTAATTATCAATCACAGTTTAGATTAAATGACTGACAGTAAACTGACTATATGAGCAAAGGTATGAGAGTGTAGCTAAAGACAAAGACTTTTGAGTAAACTGTGGTGTGTATGTTCTCACCTGTTGAGAGAGCAGAATGGTTTAGATCATTAGTATTCTACAGCTGAGTCTGAGTCTTGTTTCTCATCTCAGCAGCACTGGGGAATGATTAGGGTGACGGGCGATAGGCGATGACACAAGAAAGCAACAACCCCGCCTCCCTCCTCCACCCCCCACCCCTTCTTCCCTTCAACACAACAGCCCTCAAATTACCCACTTTGCTCTCAATATTATCAGACCAATCGACCCTGTCGTAATTACCGTATCTGTGTCGCCTACCCTCCATTAGCCTAACAAAAGTCTCAGAATCAGCCTACTTTCGGCAAATAACGTGGAGCACACTTGACTTTTATGGAGAGATAGTCACTCACATCTGATGCCATTAACAAACATAAAGCTTTTTCATGCCTGGCTGTGGCTGGCAAAATCTTTGATGCTACACTTGTAGAAAAAAGGGTTGCAAAAGAGTTCTTCGGCTGTCCCCATAGGATAACCTTTTTTGGTTCCAAGGAGAACCCTATTTGGTTCAATATAGAACCCTTATAGAACCACCTGTACATAGCCCATCTGTAAATAGCCCATCCAACTACCTCATCCCCATACTGTTGTTATTTTTTTTTGTTGCTCGTTTGCACCCCACTATCTCTACTTGTACATTCATCTTCTGCACATCTATCACTCCAGTGTTTAAATTGCTAAATTGTAATTATTTCCCCACTATGGCCTATTTATTGCCTTATCTCTGTCACGCCCTGACCATAGATTGCTTTGTATGTTTCTAAGTTTTGTTTGGTCAGGGTGTGATGTGGGTGGGCATTCTATGTTGTATGTCTAGGTTGTCTATTTCTGTGTTTGGCCTGGTGTGGTTCCCAATCAGAGGCAGCTGTGTATCGTTGTCTCTGATTGGGAGCTATACTTAGGTAGCCTATTTTCCATTGTGTGTTGTGGGTGGTTGTTTCCGGTTTAGTGTTTGTGTCACCTTTCAGGACTGTTCGTTTGTCGTCTTTGTTGTTTTGTTTAGTGTTGCATATTTTATTAAATGATATGAACACTTACCACGCTGCATATTGGTCCTCTTCTTCTCCTCCAGACGACAAGCGTTACAACCTCCCTTATCTTACCTCATTTGCATACACTGTACATATACTTTGTTTCTACTGTATTATTGACTGTATGTTTGTTTATTCCATGTGTAACTCTGTGTTGTTGTTTGTGTCGCACTGCTTTGCTTTATCTTGGCCAGGTCGCAGTTGTAAATGAGAACTTGTTCTCAACTAGACTACCTGGTTAAATAAAGGTTAAATATTTTTTCTATTTTTTATTATGGGTTTCATGTAGAACCCTCTGTGGAAAGGATCCTACCTGGAACCAAAAGGGTTCTACCTGGAACCAAAAAGGGTTCTTCAAAGGGTTCTCCCATGGGGACAGCCGAATAATCATTTTTGGTTCTAGGTAGCACAATTTTTTCTAAGAGTGTACAGTGAGAGAGGCAGACATTGTAATTCAAACTCTTCTCTGGCTGTGCTGCTGTGTACACACAGAGGCATCAGTATAGTAGTATTTTCTCTCCATGCTCTTTCATTCCTTTGACAGCAACACAAATACAAATAATATCAAACTGTATCCTGAGTTAGGATCCTACTATCCGGTTTCACAGCAGAAAATAAATAAATCTTGCAGCTTTGGTGGAATCCGGGGCTGGGTCTTGAAGTTTACTGGATGAATATTTTCCAGAATAATGTTAATTTGGAATACACAATTGCAAAACTTAATAGAACAAGGCTGTCCACAGTATAGTCATGGGCGGGGATATGGGCAACGATGTGGGCGGGGATATGGGCAACGATGTGGGCGGGGATATGGGCAGGGATATGGTCGGGGATATGGGCAGGGATATGGGTGGGGCTATGGGTGGGGATATGGGCGGGGATATGGGCGGGATATGGGCAGGGATATGGGCGGGGGAATGGGAGGGGATATGGGCGGGGATATAGGCAGGGATATGGGCTGGGATATGGGCAGAGATATGGGCAGGGATATGGGCTGGGATATGGGCAGAGATATGGGCTGGGATATGGGTAGAGATATGGGCGGGGATATGGGCGGGGATATGGGCGGGGATATGGGCGGGGATATGGGCGGGGATATGGGCGGGGATATGGGCGGGGATATGGGCATGGGATATGGGCGGGGATATGGGCGGGGGTATGGGCGTGGGAATGGGCGGGGGTATGGGCGGGGATATGGGCGGGGATATGGACGGGGATATGGGCGGGGATATGGGCGGGGATATGGGCGGGGATATGGGCGGGGATATGGGCTGGGATATGGGCAGGGATATGGGCGGGGATATGGGCGGGGATATGGGCGGGGATATGGGTGGGGATATGGGCAGAAATATGGGCAGAGATATGCTCCTCTCTTTTCTTCCTCTTTTGTGTGTCTTTTTTGGGTGGGAGGCTGGATCGAATTTTGATATTCAATTGTCTTTCACATTTTAAATTGTATTTGTTCTTGGCTGGAGCTTTTTATGCTCCATGGTGTGGTTTTGTCTGTATTTGTAGTGTTTGTCTTGTTTATTGTTCTTTTTTTTGTTGCACTGTGTAAAAATGATATCACAAAAAAAAACTGTATCCTGAGCCAGGAGAGCTTGTATTTCAATCGCACCGTGTTAGATACTGGCCGCTGAGCTGTGTTAGATACTGGCTGCTGAGCTGTGTTAGATACTGGCCGCTGAGCTGTGTTAGATACTGGCTGCTGAGCTGTGTTAGATACTGGCCGCTGAGCTGTGTTAGATACTGGCCGCTGAGCTGTGTTAGATACTGGCCGCTGAGCTGTGTTAGATACTGGTTGCTGAGCTGTGTTAGATACTTGCTGTTGAGCTGTGTTAGATACTGGCTGCTGTGTTAGATACTGGCTGCTGAGCTGTGTTAGATACTGGCTGCTGAGCTGTGTTAGATACTGGCTGCTGAGGCGTGTTAGATACTGACCGCTGAGCAGTTTTATTTACTGCTGCTGAGCTGTGTTAGATACTGGCTGCTGAGCAGTTTTAATTACTGCTGCTGAGCTGTGTTAGATACTGGCTGCTGAGCTGTGTTAGATACTGACCGCTGAGCAGTTTTAATTACTGCTGCTGAGCTGTGTTAGATACTGGCTGCTGAGCTGTGTTAGATACTGGCTGCTGAGCTGTATTAGATACTGGCTGCTGAGCTGTGTTAGATTCTAGCTGCTGAGCTGTGTTAGATACTGGCTGCTGAGCTGTGTTAGATACTGGCTGCTGAGCCGTGTTAGATACTGGCTGCTGAGCCGTGTTAGATACTGGCTGCTGAGCCGTGTTAGATACAGGATGCTGAGCTGTGCTAGATACTGGCTGCTGTGTTAGATACTGGCTGCTGAGCTGTGTTAGACACTGGCTGCTGAGCTGTGTTAGATACTGGCTGCTGATCCGCGTTAGATACTGGCTGCTGAGCTGTGTTAGATACTGGCTTCTGAGCTGTGTTAGATACTAGCTGCTGAGTTGTGTTAGATACTGGCTTCTGAGATGAGTTAGATACAAGCTGCTAAGCTGTGTTAGATACTGGCTGCTGAGCTGTGTTAGATACTGGTTGCTGAGCTGTGTTAGATACTGGCTGCTGAGCTGTGTTAGATTCTAGCTGCTGAGCTGTGTTAGATACTGGCTGCTGAGCTGTATTAGATACTGGCTGCTGAGCTGTGTTAGATTCTAGCTGCTGAGCTGTGTTAGATACTGGCTGCTGAGCTGTGTTAGATACAGGATGCTGAGCTGTGCTAGATACTGGCTGCTGTGTTAGATACTGGCTGCTGAGCTGTGTTAGACACTGGCTGCTGAGCTGTGTTAGATACTGGCTGCTGATCGGCGTTAGATACTGGCTGCTGAGCTGTGTTAGATACTGGCTTCTGAGCTGTGTTAGATACTAGCTGCTGAGCTGTGTTAGATACTGGCTTCTGAGATGTGTTAGATACAAGCTGCTAAGCTGTGTTAGATACTGGCTGCTGAGCTGTGTTAGATACTGGCTGCTGAGCTGTGTTAGATACTGGCTGCTGAGCTGTGTTAGATACTGGCTGCTGAGCCGTGTTAGATACTGGCTGCTGAGCCGTGTTAGATACTGGCTGCTGAGCCGTGTTAGATACAGGATGCTGAGCTGTGCTAGATACTGGCTGCTGTGTTAGATACTGGCTGCTGAGCTGTATTAGACACTGGCTGCTGAGCTGTGTTAGATACTGGCTGCTGATCCGCGTTAGATACTGGCTGCTGAGCTGTGTTAGATACTGGCTTCTGAGCTGTGTTAGATACTAGCTGCTGAGCTGTGTTAGATACTGGCTTCTGAGATGAGTTAGATACAAGCTGCTAAGCTGTGTTAGATACTGGCTGCTGAGCTGTGTTAGATACTGGTTGCTGAGCTGTGTTAGATACTGGCTGCTGAGCTGTGTTAGATTCTAGCTGCTGAGCTGTGTTAGATACTGGCTGCTGAGCTGTATTAGATACTGGCTGCTGAGCTGTGTTAGATTCTAGCTGCTGAGCTGTGTTAGATACTGGCTGCTGAGCTGTGTTAGATACAGGATGCTGAGCTGTGCTAGATACTGGCTGCTGTGTAAGATACTGGCTGCTGAGCTGTGTTAGACACTGGCTGCTGAGCTGTGTTAGATACTGGCTGCTGATCGGCGTTAGATACTGGCTGCTGAGCTGTGTTAGATACTGGCTTCTGAGCTGTGTTAGATACTAGCTGCTGAGCTGTGTTAGATACTGGCTTCTGAGATGTGTTAGATACAAGCTGCTAAGCTGTGTTAGATACTGGCTGCTGAGCTGTGTTAGATACTGGCTGCTGAGCTGTGTTAGATACTGGCTGCTGAGTTGTGTTAGATACTGACCGCTGAGCAGTTTTAGTTACTGCTGCTGAGCTGTGTTAGATACTGGCTGCTGAGCTGTGTTAATTACTGGCTGCTGAGCTGTGTTAGATACTGGCTGCTGAGCTGTGTTAGATACTGGCTTCTGAGCTGTGTTAGATACTGGCTGCTGAGCTGTGTTAGATACTGGCTTCTGAGCTGTGTTAGATTCTAGCTTCTGAGCTGTGTTAGATACTGGCCGCTGAGCTGTGTTAAATACTGGCTGCTGTGTTAGATACTGGCTGCTGTGTTAGATACTGGCTGCTGAGCTGTGTTAGATACTGGCTTCTGAGCTATGTTAGATACTGGCCGCTGAGCTGTGTTAATTACTGGCTGCTTAGCTGTGTTAGATACTGGCCGCTGAGCTGTGTTAATTACTGGCTGCTGAGCTGTGTTAGATACTGGCTGCTGAGCTGTGTTAGATACTGGCTGCTGAGCTGTGTTAGATACTGGCCGCTGAGCTGTGTTAGATACTGGCTGCTGAGCTGTGTTAGATACTGGCTGCTGTGTTATATACTAGCTGCTGAGCTGTGTTAGATACTGGCTGCTGAGCTGTGTTAGATACTGGCTGCTGAGCTGTGTTAGATACTGGCTGCTGAGCTGTGTTAGATTCTGGCTGCTGAGCTGTGTTCACTACTAGCTGCTGAGCTGTGTTAGATACTGGCTGCTGTGTTAGATACTGGCTGCTGAGCTGTGTTAGATACTAGCTGCTGAGCTGTGTTAGATACTGGCAGCTGAGCTGTGTTAGATACTGGCTGCTGAGCTGTGTTAGATACTGGCCGCTGAGCTATGTTAATTACTGGCTGCTGAGCTGTGTTAGATACTGGCCGCTGAGCTGTGTTAATTACTGGCTGCTGAGCTGTGTTAGATACTGGCTGCTGAGCTGTGTTAGATACTGGCTGCTGTGTTAGATATGGCTGCTGAGCTGTGTTAGATACTGGCCGCTGAGCTGTGTTAATTACTGGCTGCTGAGCTGTGTTAGATACTGGCCGCTGAGCTGTGTTAATTACTGGCTGCTGAGCTGTGTTTGATACTGGCTGCTGAGTCATGTTAGATACTGGCTGCTGAGCCGTGTTAGATACTAGCTGCTGAGCTGTGTTAGATACTGGCTGCTGAGCTGTGTTAGATACTGGCTGCTGAGCTGTGTTAGATACTGGCTGCTGAGCTGTGTTAGATACTGGCCGCTGAGCTGTGTTAGATACTGGCTGCTGAGCTGTGTTAGATACTGACCGCTGAGCTGTGTTAGATACTGGCTGCTGAGCTGTGTTAGATACTGGCTGCTGTGTTAGATACTCTCTGCTGAGCAGTGTTAGATACTGGCTGCTGAGCTGTGTCAGATACTGGCCGCTGAGCTGTGTTAGATACTGGCCGCTAAACTGTGTTAGATACTGGCTGCTGAGCTATGTTATATACTGGCTTCTGAGCTGTGTTAGATACTGGCTGCTGAGCTGTGTTAGATACTGGCTGCTGAGCTGTGTTAGATACTGGCCGCTGAGCTGTCTTATTTACTGGCTGCTGTGTTAGATACTGGTTGCTGTGTTAGATACTGGCTGCTGAGCTGTGTAAGATACTGGCTTCTGAGCTGTGTTAGATACTGGCCGCTGAGCTGTGTTAGTTAATTGGCTGCTGTGTTAGATACTGGCTGCTGTGTTAGATACTGGCTGCTGAGCTGTGTTAGATTCTGGCCGCTGAGCTGTGTTCACTACTAGCTGCTGAGCTGTGTTAGATACTGGCTGCTGTGTTAGATACTGGCTGCTGAGCTGTGTTAGATACTAGCTGCTGAGCTGTGTTAGATACTGGCAGCTGAGCTGTGTTAGATACTGGCTGCTGAGCTGTGTTAGATACTGACTGCTGAGCTGTGTTAGATACTGGCCGCTGTGCTGTGTTAGATACTGGCTGCTGAGCTGTGTTAGATACTGGCTGCTGAGTCGTGTTAGATACTGGCTGCTGGGCTGTGTTAGATACTAGCTGCTGAGCAGTGTTAGATACTGGCTGCTGAGCTGTGTTAGATACTGGCTGCTGAGCTGTGTTAGTTACTGGCTGCTGAGCTGTGTTAGATTCTGGCCGCTGAGCTGTGTTAGATACTGGCTGCTGAGCCGTGTTAGATACTGGCTGCTGAGCTGTGTTAGATACTGGCTGCTGAGCTGTGTTAGATACTGGCTGCTGAGCTGTGTTAGATACTGGCTGCTGAGCTGTGTTAGATACTGGCTGCTGAGCTGTGTTAGATTCTGGCCGCTGAGCTGAGTTAGATACTGGCTGCTGAGCTGTGTTAGATACTGGCTGCTGAGCTGTGTTAGATACTGACCGCCGAGCTGTGTTAGATACTGGCTGCTGAGCTGTGTTAGATACTGGCTGCTGTGTTAGATACTCTCTGCTGAGCAGTGTTAGATACTGGCTGCTGAGCTGTGTCAGATACTAGCCGCTAAGCTGTGTTAGATACTGGCTCCTGAGCTATGTTAGATACTGGCTTCTGAGCTGTGGTAGATACTGGCTGCTGAGCTGTGTTAGATACTGGCTGCTGAGCTGTGTTAGATACTGGCCGCTGAGCTGTGTTAGATACAGGATGCTGAGCTGTGCTAGATACTGGCTGCTGTGTTAGATACTGGCTGCTGAGCTGTGTTAGACACTGGCTGCTGAGCTGTGTTAGATATTGGCTGCTGATCCGCGTTAGATACTGGCTGCTGAGCTGTGTTAGATACTGGCTTCTGAGCTGTGTTAGATACTAGCTGCTGAGCTGTGTTAGATACTGGCTTCTGAGATGAGTTAGATACAAGCTGCTAAGCTGTGTTAGATACTGGCTGCTGAGCTGTGTTAGATACTGGTTGCTGAGCTGTGTTAGATACTGGCTGCTGAGCTGTGTTAGATTCTAGCTGCTGAGCTGTGTTAGATACTGGCTGCTGAGCTGTATTAGATACTGGCTGCTGAGCTGTGTTAGATTCTAGCTGCTGAGCTGTGTTAGATACTGGCTGCTGAGCTGTGTTAGATACAGGATGCTGAGCTGTGCTAGATACTGGCTGCTGTGTTAGATACTGGCTGCTGAGCTGTGTTAGACACTGGCTGCTGAGCTGTGTTAGATACTGGCTGCTGATCGGCGTTAGATACTGGCTGCTGAGCTGTGTTAGATACTGGCTTCTGAGCTGTGTTAGATACTAGCTGCTGAGCTGTGTTAGATACTGGCTTCTGAGATGTGTTAGATACAAGCTGCTAAGCTGTGTTAGATACTGGCTGCTGAGCTGTGTTAGATACTGGCTGCTGAGCTGTGTTAGATACTGGCTGCTGAGCTGTGTTAGATACTGGCTGCTGAGCCGTGTTAGATACTGGCTGCTGAGCCGTGTTAGATACTGGCTGCTGAGCCGTGTTAGATACAGGATGCTGAGCTGTGCTAGATACTGGCTGCTGTGTTAGATACTGGCTGCTGAGCTGTATTAGACACTGGCTGCTGAGCTGTGTTAGATACTGGCTGCTGATCCGCGTTAGATACTGGCTGCTGAGCTGTGTTAGATACTGGCTTCTGAGCTGTGTTAGATACTAGCTGCTGAGCTGTGTTAGATACTGGCTTCTGAGATGAGTTAGATACAAGCTGCTAAGCTGTGTTAGATACTGGCTGCTGAGCTGTGTTAGATACTGGTTGCTGAGCTGTGTTAGATACTGGCTGCTGAGCTGTGTTAGATTCTAGCTGCTGAGCTGTGTTAGATACTGGCTGCTGAGCTGTATTAGATACTGGCTGCTGAGCTGTGTTAGATTCTAGCTGCTGAGCTGTGTTAGATACTGGCTGCTGAGCTGTGTTAGATACAGGATGCTGAGCTGTGCTAGATACTGGCTGCTGTGTAAGATACTGGCTGCTGAGCTGTGTTAGACACTGGCTGCTGAGCTGTGTTAGATACTGGCTGCTGATCGGCGTTAGATACTGGCTGCTGAGCTGTGTTAGATACTGGCTTCTGAGCTGTGTTAGATACTAGCTGCTGAGCTGTGTTAGATACTGGCTTCTGAGATGTGTTAGATACAAGCTGCTAAGCTGTGTTAGATACTGGCTGCTGAGCTGTGTTAGATACTGGCTGCTGAGCTGTGTTAGATACTGGCTGCTGAGTTGTGTTAGATACTGACCGCTGAGCAGTTTTAATTACTGCTGCTGAGCTGTGTTAGATACTGGCTGCTGAGCTGTGTTAGATACTAGCTGCTGAGCTGTGTTAGATACTGGCAGCTGAGCTGTGTTAGATACTGGCTGCTGAGCTGTGTTAGATACTGACTGCTGAGCTGTGTTAGATACTGGCCGCTGTGCTGTGTTAGATACTGGCTGCTGAGCTGTGTTAGATACTGGCTGCTGAGTCGTGTTAGATACTGGCTGCTGGGCTGTGTTAGATACTAGCTGCTGAGCAGTGTTAGATACTGGCTGCTGAGCTGTGTTAGATACTGGCTGCTGAGCTGTGTTAGTTACTGGCTGCTGAGCTGTGTTAGATTCTGGCCGCTGAGCTGTGTTAGATACTGGCTGCTGAGCCGTGTTAGATACTGGCTGCTGAGCTGTGTTAGATACTGGCTGCTGAGCTGTGTTAGATACTGGCTGCTGAGCTGTGTTAGATACTGGCTGCTGAGCTGTGTTAGATACTGGCTGCTGAGCTGTGTTAGATTCTGGCCGCTGAGCTGAGTTAGATACTGGCTGCTGAGCTGTGTTAGATACTGGCTGCTGAGCTGTGTTAGATACTGACCGCCGAGCTGTGTTAGATACTGGCTGCTGAGCTGTGTTAGATACTGGCTGCTGTGTTAGATACTCTCTGCTGAGCAGTGTTAGATACTGGCTGCTGAGCTGTGTCAGATACTAGCCGCTAAGCTGTGTTAGATACTGGCTCCTGAGCTATGTTAGATACTGGCTTCTGAGCTGTGTTAGATACTGGCTGCTGAGCTGTGTTAGATACTGGCTGCTGAGCTGTGTTAGATACTGGCCGCTGAGCTGTGTTAGATACAGGATGCTGAGCTGTGCTAGATACTGGCTGCTGTGTTAGATACTGGCTGCTGAGCTGTGTTAGACACTGGCTGCTGAGCTGTGTTAGATATTGGCTGCTGATCCGCGTTAGATACTGGCTGCTGAGCTGTGTTAGATACTGGCTTCTGAGCTGTGTTAGATACTAGCTGCTGAGCTGTGTTAGATACTGGCTTCTGAGATGAGTTAGATACAAGCTGCTAAGCTGTGTTAGATACTGGCTGCTGAGCTGTGTTAGATACTGGTTGCTGAGCTGTGTTAGATACTGGCTGCTGAGCTGTGTTAGATTCTAGCTGCTGAGCTGTGTTAGATACTGGCTGCTGAGCTGTATTAGATACTGGCTGCTGAGCTGTGTTAGATTCTAGCTGCTGAGCTGTGTTAGATACTGGCTGCTGAGCTGTGTTAGATACAGGATGCTGAGCTGTGCTAGATACTGGCTGCTGTGTTAGATACTGGCTGCTGAGCTGTGTTAGACACTGGCTGCTGAGCTGTGTTAGATACTGGCTGCTGATCGGCGTTAGATACTGGCTGCTGAGCTGTGTTAGATACTGGCTTCTGAGCTGTGTTAGATACTAGCTGCTGAGCTGTGTTAGATACTGGCTTCTGAGATGTGTTAGATACAAGCTGCTAAGCTGTGTTAGATACTGGCTGCTGAGCTGTGTTAGATACTGGCTGCTGAGCTGTGTTAGATACTGGCTGCTGAGCTGTGTTAGATACTGGCTGCTGAGCCGTGTTAGATACTGGCTGCTGAGCCGTGTTAGATACTGGCTGCTGAGCCGTGTTAGATACAGGATGCTGAGCTGTGCTAGATACTGGCTGCTGTGTTAGATACTGGCTGCTGAGCTGTATTAGACACTGGCTGCTGAGCTGTGTTAGATACTGGCTGCTGATCCGCGTTAGATACTGGCTGCTGAGCTGTGTTAGATACTGGCTTCTGAGCTGTGTTAGATACTAGCTGCTGAGCTGTGTTAGATACTGGCTTCTGAGATGAGTTAGATACAAGCTGCTAAGCTGTGTTAGATACTGGCTGCTGAGCTGTGTTAGATACTGGTTGCTGAGCTGTGTTAGATACTGGCTGCTGAGCTGTGTTAGATTCTAGCTGCTGAGCTGTGTTAGATACTGGCTGCTGAGCTGTATTAGATACTGGCTGCTGAGCTGTGTTAGATTCTAGCTGCTGAGCTGTGTTAGATACTGGCTGCTGAGCTGTGTTAGATACAGGATGCTGAGCTGTGCTAGATACTGGCTGCTGTGTAAGATACTGGCTGCTGAGCTGTGTTAGACACTGGCTGCTGAGCTGTGTTAGATACTGGCTGCTGATCGGCGTTAGATACTGGCTGCTGAGCTGTGTTAGATACTGGCTTCTGAGCTGTGTTAGATACTAGCTGCTGAGCTGTGTTAGATACTGGCTTCTGAGATGTGTTAGATACAAGCTGCTAAGCTGTGTTAGATACTGGCTGCTGAGCTGTGTTAGATACTGGCTGCTGAGCTGTGTTAGATACTGGCTGCTGAGTTGTGTTAGATACTGACCGCTGAGCAGTTTTAATTACTGCTGCTGAGCTGTGTTAGATACTGGCTGCTGAGCTGTGTTAATTACTGGCTGCTGAGCTGTGTTAGATACTGGCTGCTGAGCTGTGTTAGATACTGGCTTCTGAGCTGTGTTAGATACTGGCTGCTGAGCTGTGTTAGATAGTGGCTTCTGAGCTGTGTTAGATTCTAGCTTCTGAGCTGTGTTAGATACTGGCCGCTGAGCTGTGTTAAATACTGGCTGCTGTGTTAGATACTGGCTGCTGTGTTAGATACTGGCTGCTGAGCTGTGTTAGATACTGGCTTCTGAGCTATGTTAGATACTGGCCGCTGAGCTGTGTTAATTACTGGCTGCTTAGCTGTGTTAGATACTGGCCGCTGAGCTGTGTTAATTACTGGCTGCTGAGCTGTGTTAGATACTGGCTGCTGAGCTGTGTTAGATACTGGCTGCTGAGCTGTGTTAGATACTGGCCGCTGAGCTGTGTTAGATACTGGCTGCTGAGCTGTGTTAGATACTGGCTGCTGTGTTATATACTAGCTGCTGAGCTGTGTTAGATACTGGCTGCTGAGCTGTGTTAGATACTGGCTGCTGAGCTGTGTTAGATACTGGCTGCTGAGCTGTGTTAGATTCTGGCTGCTGAGCTGTGTTCACTACTAGCTGCTGAGCTGTGTTAGATACTGGCTGCTGTGTTAGATACTGGCTGCTGAGCTGTGTTAGATACTAGCTGCTGAGCTGTGTTAGATACTGGCAGCTGAGCTGTGTTAGATACTGGCTGCTGAGCTGTGTTAGATACTGGCCGCTGAGCTATGTTAATTACTGGCTGCTGAGCTGTGTTAGATACTGGCCGCTGAGCTGTGTTAATTACTGGCTGCTGAGCTGTGTTAGATACTGGCTGCTGAGCTGTGTTAGATACTGGCTGCTGTGTTAGATATGGCTGCTGAGCTGTGTTAGATACTGGCCGCTGAGCTGTGTTAATTACTGGCTGCTGAGCTGTGTTAGATACTGGCCGCTGAGCTGTGTTAATTACTGGCTGCTGAGCTGTGTTTGATACTGGCTGCTGAGTCATGTTAGATACTGGCTGCTGAGCCGTGTTAGATACTAGCTGCTGAGCTGTGTTAGATACTGGCTGCTGAGCTGTGTTAGATACTGGCTGCTGAGCTGTGTTAGATACTGGCTGCTGAGCTGTGTTAGATACTGGCCGCTGAGCTGTGTTAGATACTGGCTGCTGAGCTGTGTTAGATACTGACCGCTGAGCTGTGTTAGATACTGGCTGCTGAGCTGTGTTAGATACTGGCTGCTGTGTTAGATACTCTCTGCTGAGCAGTGTTAGATACTGGCTGCTGAGCTGTGTCAGATACTGGCCGCTGAGCTGTGTTAGATACTGGCCGCTAAACTGTGTTAGATACTGGCTGCTGAGCTATGTTATATACTGGCTTCTGAGCTGTGTTAGATACTGGCTGCTGAGCTGTGTTAGATACTGGCTGCTGAGCTGTGTTAGATACTGGCCGCTGAGCTGTCTTATTTACTGGCTGCTGTGTTAGATACTGGTTGCTGTGTTAGATACTGGCTGCTGAGCTGTGTAAGATACTGGCTTCTGAGCTGTGTTAGATACTGGCCGCTGAGCTGTGTTAGTTAATTGGCTGCTGTGTTAGATACTGGCTGCTGTGTTAGATACTGGCTGCTGAGCTGTGTTAGATTCTGGCCGCTGAGCTGTGTTCACTACTAGCTGCTGAGCTGTGTTAGATACTGGCTGCTGTGTTAGATACTGGCTGCTGAGCTGTGTTAGATACTGGCTGCTGAGCTGTATTAGATACTGGCTGCTGAGCTGTGTTAGATTCTAGCTGCTGAGCTGTGTTAGATACTGGCTGCTGAGCTGTGTTAGATACAGGATGCTGAGCTGTGCTAGATACTGGCTGCTGTGTTAGATACTGGCTGCTGAGCTGTGTTAGACACTGGCTGCTGAGCTGTGTTAGATACTGGCTGCTGATCGGCGTTAGATACTGGCTGCTGAGCTGTGTTAGATACTGGCTTCTGAGCTGTGTTAGATACTAGCTGCTGAGCTGTGTTAGATACTGGCTTCTGAGATGTGTTAGATACAAGCTGCTAAGCTGTGTTAGATACTGGCTGCTGAGCTGTGTTAGATACTGGCTGCTGAGCTGTGTTAGATACTGGCTGCTGAGCTGTGTTAGATACTGGCTGCTGAGCCGTGTTAGATACTGGCTGCTGAGCCGTGTTAGATACTGGCTGCTGAGCCGTGTTAGATACAGGATGCTGAGCTGTGCTAGATACTGGCTGCTGTGTTAGATACTGGCTGCTGAGCTGTATTAGACACTGGCTGCTGAGCTGTGTTAGATACTGGCTGCTGATCCGCGTTAGATACTGGCTGCTGAGCTGTGTTAGATACTGGCTTCTGAGCTGTGTTAGATACTAGCTGCTGAGCTGTGTTAGATACTGGCTTCTGAGATGAGTTAGATACAAGCTGCTAAGCTGTGTTAGATACTGGCTGCTGAGCTGTGTTAGATACTGGTTGCTGAGCTGTGTTAGATACTGGCTGCTGAGCTGTGTTAGATTCTAGCTGCTGAGCTGTGTTAGATACTGGCTGCTGAGCTGTATTAGATACTGGCTGCTGAGCTGTGTTAGATTCTAGCTGCTGAGCTGTGTTAGATACTGGCTGCTGAGCTGTGTTAGATACAGGATGCTGAGCTGTGCTAGATACTGGCTGCTGTGTAAGATACTGGCTGCTGAGCTGTGTTAGACACTGGCTGCTGAGCTGTGTTAGATACTGGCTGCTGATCGGCGTTAGATACTGGCTGCTGAGCTGTGTTAGATACTGGCTTCTGAGCTGTGTTAGATACTAGCTGCTGAGCTGTGTTAGATACTGGCTTCTGAGATGTGTTAGATACAAGCTGCTAAGCTGTGTTAGATACTGGCTGCTGAGCTGTGTTAGATACTGGCTGCTGAGCTGTGTTAGATACTGGCTGCTGAGTTGTGTTAGATACTGACCGCTGAGCAGTTTTAATTACTGCTGCTGAGCTGTGTTAGATACTGGCTGCTGAGCTGTGTTAATTACTGGCTGCTGAGCTGTGTTAGATACTGGCTGCTGAGCTGTGTTAGATACTGGCTTCTGAGCTGTGTTAGATACTGGCTGCTGAGCTGTGTTAGATAGTGGCTTCTGAGCTGTGTTAGATTCTAGCTTCTGAGCTGTGTTAGATACTGGCCGCTGAGCTGTGTTAAATACTGGCTGCTGTGTTAGATACTGGCTGCTGTGTTAGATACTGGCTGCTGAGCTGTGTTAGATACTGGCAGCTGAGCTGTGTTAGATACTGGCTGCTGAGCTGTGTTAGATACTGGCCGCTGAGCTATGTTAATTACTGGCTGCTGAGCTGTGTTAGATACTGGCCGCTGAGCTGTGTTAATTACTGGCTGCTGAGCTGTGTTAGATACTGGCTGCTGAGCTGTGTTAGATACTGGCTGCTGTGTTAGATATGGCTGCTGAGCTGTGTTAGATACTGGCCGCTGAGCTGTGTTAATTACTGGCTTTTGAGCTGTGTTAGATACTGGCCGCTGAGCTGTGTTAATTACTGGCTGCTGAGCTGTGTTTGATACTGGCTGCTGAGTCATGTTAGATACTGGCTGCTGAGCCGTGTTAGATACTAGCTGCTGAGCTGTGTTAGATACTGGCTGCTGAGCTGTGTTAGATACTGGCTGCTGAGCTGTGTTAGATACTGGCTGCTGAGCTGTGTTAGATACTGGCCGCTGAGCTGTGTTAGATACTGGCTGCTGAGCTGTGTTAGATACTGACCGCTGAGCTGTGTTAGATACTGGCTGCTGAGCTGTGTTAGATACTGGCTGCTGTGTTAGATACTCTCTGCTGAGCAGTGTTAGATACTGGCTGCTGAGCTGTGTCAGATACTGGCCGCTGAGCTGTGTTAGATACTGGCCGCTAAACTGTGTTAGATACTGGCTGCTGAGCTATGTTATATACTGGCTTCTGAGCTGTGTTAGATACTGGCTGCTGAGCTGTGTTAGATACTGGCTGCTGAGCTGTGTTAGATACTGGCCGCTGAGCTGTCTTATTTACTGGCTGCTGTGTTAGATACTGGTTGCTGTGTTAGATACTGGCTGCTGAGCTGTGTAAGATACTGGCTTCTGAGCTGTGTTAGATACTGGCCGCTGAGCTGTGTTAGTTAATTGGCTGCTGTGTTAGATACTGGCTGCTGTGTTAGATACTGGCTGCTGAGCTGTGTTAGATTCTGGCCGCTGAGCTGTGTTCACTACTAGCTGCTGAGCTGTGTTAGATACTGGCTGCTGAGCTGTGTTAGATACTGGCTGCTGTGTTAGATATGGCTGCTGAGCTGTGTTAGATACTGGCCGCTGAGCTGTGTTAATTACTGGCTTTTGAGCTGTGTTAGATACTGGCCGCTGAGCTGTGTTAATTACTGGCTGCTGAGCTGTGTTTGATACTGGCTGCTGAGTCATGTTAGATACTGGCTGCTGAGCCGTGTTAGATACTAGCTGCTGAGCTGTGTTAGATACTGGCTGCTGAGCTGTGTTAGATACTGGCTGCTGAGCTGTGTTAGATACTGGCTGCTGAGCTGTGTTAGATACTGGCCGCTGAGCTGTGTTAGATACTGGCTGCTGAGCTGTGTTAGATACTGACCGCTGAGCTGTGTTAGATACTGGCTGCTGAGCTGTGTTAGATACTGGCTGCTGTGTTAGATACTCTCTGCTGAGCAGTGTTAGATACTGGCTGCTGAGCTGTGTCAGATACTGGCCGCTGAGCTGTGTTAGATACTGGCCGCTAAACTGTGTTAGATACTGGCTGCTGAGCTATGTTATATACTGGCTTCTGAGCTGTGTTAGATACTGGCTGCTGAGCTGTGTTAGATACTGGCTGCTGAGCTGTGTTAGATACTGGCCGCTGAGCTGTCTTATTTACTGGCTGCTGTGTTAGATACTGGTTGCTGTGTTAGATACTGGCTGCTGAGCTGTGTAAGATACTGGCTTCTGAGCTGTGTTAGATACTGGCCGCTGAGCTGTGTTAGTTAATTGGCTGCTGTGTTAGATACTGGCTGCTGTGTTAGATACTGGCTGCTGAGCTGTGTTAGATTCTGGCCGCTGAGCTGTGTTCACTACTAGCTGCTGAGCTGTGTTAGATACTGGCTGCTGTGTTAGATACTGGCTGCTGAGCTGTGTTAGATACTGGCTGCTGAGCTGTATTAGATACTGGCTGCTGAGCTGTGTTAGATTCTAGCTGCTGAGCTGTGTTAGATACTGGCTGCTGAGCTGTGTTAGATACAGGATGCTGAGCTGTGCTAGATACTGGCTGCTGTGTTAGATACTGGCTGCTGAGCTGTGTTAGACACTGGCTGCTGAGCTGTGTTAGATACTGGCTGCTGATCGGCGTTAGATACTGGCTGCTGAGCTGTGTTAGATACTGGCTTCTGAGCTGTGTTAGATACTAGCTGCTGAGCTGTGTTAGATACTGGCTTCTGAGATGTGTTAGATACAAGCTGCTAAGCTGTGTTAGATACTGGCTGCTGAGCTGTGTTAGATACTGGCTGCTGAGCTGTGTTAGATACTGGCTGCTGAGCTGTGTTAGATACTGGCTGCTGAGCCGTGTTAGATACTGGCTGCTGAGCCGTGTTAGATACTGGCTGCTGAGCCGTGTTAGATACAGGATGCTGAGCTGTGCTAGATACTGGCTGCTGTGTTAGATACTGGCTGCTGAGCTGTATTAGACACTGGCTGCTGAGCTGTGTTAGATACTGGCTGCTGATCCGCGTTAGATACTGGCTGCTGAGCTGTGTTAGATACTGGCTTCTGAGCTGTGTTAGATACTAGCTGCTGAGCTGTGTTAGATACTGGCTTCTGAGATGAGTTAGATACAAGCTGCTAAGCTGTGTTAGATACTGGCTGCTGAGCTGTGTTAGATACTGGTTGCTGAGCTGTGTTAGATACTGGCTGCTGAGCTGTGTTAGATTCTAGCTGCTGAGCTGTGTTAGATACTGGCTGCTGAGCTGTATTAGATACTGGCTGCTGAGCTGTGTTAGATTCTAGCTGCTGAGCTGTGTTAGATACTGGCTGCTGAGCTGTGTTAGATACAGGATGCTGAGCTGTGCTAGATACTGGCTGCTGTGTAAGATACTGGCTGCTGAGCTGTGTTAGACACTGGCTGCTGAGCTGTGTTAGATACTGGCTGCTGATCGGCGTTAGATACTGGCTGCTGAGCTGTGTTAGATACTGGCTTCTGAGCTGTGTTAGATACTAGCTGCTGAGCTGTGTTAGATACTGGCTTCTGAGATGTGTTAGATACAAGCTGCTAAGCTGTGTTAGATACTGGCTGCTGAGCTGTGTTAGATACTGGCTGCTGAGCTGTGTTAGATACTGGCTGCTGAGTTGTGTTAGATACTGACCGCTGAGCAGTTTTAATTACTGCTGCTGAGCTGTGTTAGATACTGGCTGCTGAGCTGTGTTAATTACTGGCTGCTGAGCTGTGTTAGATACTGGCTGCTGAGCTGTGTTAGATACTGGCTTCTGAGCTGTGTTAGATACTGGCTGCTGAGCTGTGTTAGATAGTGGCTTCTGAGCTGTGTTAGATTCTAGCTTCTGAGCTGTGTTAGATACTGGCCGCTGAGCTGTGTTAAATACTGGCTGCTGTGTTAGATACTGGCTGCTGTGTTAGATACTGGCTGCTGAGCTGTGTTAGATACTGGCTTCTGAGCTATGTTAGATACTGGCCGCTGAGCTGTGTTAATTACTGGCTGCTTAGCTGTGTTAGATACTGGCCGCTGAGCTGTGTTAATTACTGGCTGCTGAGCTGTGTTAGATACTGGCTGCTGAGCTGTGTTAGATACTGGCTGCTGAGCTGTGTTAGATACTGGCCGCTGAGCTGTGTTAGATACTGGCTGCTGAGCTGTGTTAGATACTGGCTGCTGTGTTATATACTAGCTGCTGAGCTGTGTTAGATACTGGCTGCTGAGCTGTGTTAGATACTGGCTGCTGAGCTGTGTTAGATACTGGCTGCTGAGCTGTGTTAGATTCTGGCTGCTGAGCTGTGTTCACTACTAGCTGCTGAGCTGTGTTAGATACTGGCTGCTGTGTTAGATACTGGCTGCTGAGCTGTGTTAGATACTAGCTGCTGAGCTGTGTTAGATACTGGCAGCTGAGCTGTGTTAGATACTGGCTGCTGAGCTGTGTTAGATACTGGCCGCTGAGCTATGTTAATTACTGGCTGCTGAGCTGTGTTAGATACTGGCCGCTGAGCTGTGTTAATTACTGGCTGCTGAGCTGTGTTAGATACTGGCTGCTGAGCTGTGTTAGATACTGGCTGCTGTGTTAGATATGGCTGCTGAGCTGTGTTAGATACTGGCCGCTGAGCTGTGTTAATTACTGGCTGCTGAGCTGTGTTAGATACTGGCCGCTGAGCTGTGTTAATTACTGGCTGCTGAGCTGTGTTTGATACTGGCTGCTGAGTCATGTTAGATACTGGCTGCTGAGCCGTGTTAGATACTAGCTGCTGAGCTGTGTTAGATACTGGCTGCTGAGCTGTGTTAGATACTGGCTGCTGAGCTGTGTTAGATACTGGCTGCTGAGCTGTGTTAGATACTGGCCGCTGAGCTGTGTTAGATACTGGCTGCTGAGCTGTGTTAGATACTGACCGCTGAGCTGTGTTAGATACTGGCTGCTGAGCTGTGTTAGATACTGGCTGCTGTGTTAGATACTCTCTGCTGAGCAGTGTTAGATACTGGCTGCTGAGCTGTGTCAGATACTGGCCGCTGAGCTGTGTTAGATACTGGCCGCTAAACTGTGTTAGATACTGGCTGCTGAGCTATGTTATATACTGGCTTCTGAGCTGTGTTAGATACTGGCTGCTGAGCTGTGTTAGATACTGGCTGCTGAGCTGTGTTAGATACTGGCCGCTGAGCTGTCTTATTTACTGGCTGCTGTGTTAGATACTGGTTGCTGTGTTAGATACTGGCTGCTGAGCTGTGTAAGATACTGGCTTCTGAGCTGTGTTAGATACTGGCCGCTGAGCTGTGTTAGTTAATTGGCTGCTGTGTTAGATACTGGCTGCTGTGTTAGATACTGGCTGCTGAGCTGTGTTAGATTCTGGCCGCTGAGCTGTGTTCACTACTAGCTGCTGAGCTGTGTTAGATACTGGCTGCTGTGTTAGATACTGGCTGCTGAGCTGTGTTAGATACTAGCTGCTGAGCTGTGTTAGATACTGGCAGCTGAGCTGTGTTAGATACTGGCTGCTGAGCTGTGTTAGATACTGACTGCTGAGCTGTGTTAGATACTGGCCGCTGTGCTGTGTTAGATACTGGCTGCTGAGCTGTGTTAGATACTGGCTGCTGAGTCGTGTTAGATACTGGCTGCTGGGCTGTGTTAGATACTAGCTGCTGAGCAGTGTTAGATACTGGCTGCTGAGCTGTGTTAGATACTGGCTGCTGAGCTGTGTTAGTTACTGGCTGCTGAGCTGTGTTAGATTCTGGCCGCTGAGCTGTGTTAGATACTGGCTGCTGAGCCGTGTTAGATACTGGCTGCTGAGCTGTGTTAGATACTGGCTGCTGAGCTGTGTTAGATACTGGCTGCTGAGCTGTGTTAGATACTGGCTGCTGAGCTGTGTTAGATACTGGCTGCTGAGCTGTGTTAGATTCTGGCCGCTGAGCTGAGTTAGATACTGGCTGCTGAGCTGTGTTAGATACTGGCTGCTGAGCTGTGTTAGATACTGACCGCCGAGCTGTGTTAGATACTGGCTGCTGAGCTGTGTTAGATACTGGCTGCTGTGTTAGATACTCTCTGCTGAGCAGTGTTAGATACTGGCTGCTGAGCTGTGTCAGATACTAGCCGCTAAGCTGTGTTAGATACTGGCTCCTGAGCTATGTTAGATACTGGCTTCTGAGCTGTGTTAGATACTGGCTGCTGAGCTGTGTTAGATACTGGCTGCTGAGCTGTGTTAGATACTGGCCGCTGAGCTGTCTTAATTACTGGCTGCTGTGTTAGATACTGGCTGCTGTGTTAGATACTGGCTGCTGAGCTGTGTAAGATAATGGCTTCTGAGCTGTGTTAGATACTGGCCGCTGAGCTTTGTTAATTACTGGCTGCTGTGTTAGATACTGGCTGCTGAGCTGTGTTAGATACTGTCTGCTGTGTTAGATACTAGCTACTGAGCTGTGTTAGATACTGGCCGCTGAGCTGTGTTAGATACTGTCTGCTGTGTTAGATACTGGCTGCTGAGCTGTGTTAGATACTGGCTGCTGAGCTTTGTTAGATACTGGCTGCTGAGCTGTGTTAGATACTAGCTGCTGAGCTGTGTTAGATCCTGGCCGCTGACCTGTGTTAGATACTGGCTGCTGTGTTAGATACTGGCTGCTGAGCTGTGTTAGATACTGGCTGCTGAGCTGTGATAGAGACTGGCTGCTGAGCTGTGTTAGATACTGGCCGCTGAGCTGTATTAGATCCAGCCTCTGAGCTGTGTTAGATACGGGCCGCTGAGCTGTGTTAATTACTGGCTGCTGAGCAGTGTTAGATACTGGCCGCTGAGCTGTGTTAGATACTGGCCGCTGAGCTGTGTTAGATACTGGCTGCTGAGCTGTGTTAGATACTAGCTGCTGAGCTGTGTTAGATCCTGGCCGCTGACCTGTGTTAGATACTGGCTGCTGTGTTAGATACTGGCTGCTGAGCTGTGTTAGATACTGGCTGCTGAGCTGTGATAGAGACTGGCTGCTGAGCTGTGTTAGATACTGGCCGCTGAGCTGTATTAGATCCAGCCTCTGAGCTGTGTTAGATACGGGCCGCTGAGCTGTGTTAATTACTGGCTGCTGAGCAGTGTTAGATACTGGCCGCTGAGCTGTGTTAGATACTGGCCGCTGAGCTGTGTTAGATACTGGCTGCTGAGCTGTGTTAGATACTGGCTGCTGAGCTGTGTTAGTTACTGGCTGTTGAGCTGTGTTAGATACTGGCTGCTGAGCTGTGTTAGATACTGGCTGCTGAGCTGTGTTAGATTCTGGCCGCTGAGCTGTGTTAGATACTGGCTGCTATGTTAGATACTAGCTGCTGAGCAGTGTTTAGATACTGGCCTCTGAGCTGTGTTAATTACTGGCTACTGGGCTGTGTTAGATACTGGCCACTGAGCTGTGTTAGATACTGGCTGCTGAGCTGTGTTAGATACTGGCTGCTGAGCTGTGATATATACTGGCTGCTGAGCTGTGTTAGTTACTGGCTGTTGAGCTGTGTTAAATACTGGCTGCTGAGCTGTGTTAGAATCTGGCCGCTGAGCTGTGTTAATTACTGGCTGCTGAACTGTGTTAGATAATGGCTGCTGAGCTGTGTTAGATACAGGCTGCTGAGCTGTGTTAGATACTGGCTGCTATGTTAGATACTAGCTAATGAGCAGTGTTTAGATACTGGCCTCTGAGCTGTGTTAATTACTGGCTACTGGGCTGTGTTAGATACTGGCCACTGAGCTGTGTTAATTACTGGCTGCTGAGCAGTGTTAGATACTGGCTGCTGAGCTGTGTTAGATACTGGCTGCTGGGCTGTGTTAGGTACTGGCTGCTGAGTTAGATACTAGCTACTGAGCAGTGTTTAGATACTGGCCTCTGAGCTATGTTAATTACTGGCTACTGGGCTGTGTTAGATACTGGCCACTGAGCTGTGTTAATTACTGGCTGCTGAGCTGTGTTAGATACTGGCCGCTGAGCTGTGTTAGATACTGGCTGCTGGGCTGTGTTAGATACTGGCCGCTGAGCTGTGTTAGATAATGTCTGCTGTGTTAGATACTAGCTACTGAGCTGTGTTAGATACTGGCCGCTGAGCTGTGTTAGATACTGGCTGCTGGGCTGTGTTAGATACTGGCCGCTGAGCTGTGTTAGATACTGTCTGCTGTGTTAGATACTGGCTGCTGAGCTGTGTTAGATACTAGCTGCTGAGCTGTGTTAGATCCTGGCCGCTGAGCTGTGTTAGATACTGAATGCTGTGTTAGATACTGGCTGCTGTGTTAGATACTGGCTGCTGAGCAGTGTTAGATACTGGCTGCTGAGCTGTGTTAGATACTGGCTGCTGAGCTGGGATAGATACTGGCTGCTGAGCTGTATTAGATCCAGCCTCTGAGATGTGTTAGATACTGGCCGTTGAGCTGTGTTAGATACTGGCCGTGGAGCTGTGTTAGATACTGGCTGCTGGGCTGTGTTAGATTCTGGCTGCTGAGCTGTGTTAGATACTGGCTGCTGAGCTGTGTTAGATACTAGCTGCTGAGCTGTGTTAGATACTGGCTGCTGAGCTGTGTTAGTTACTGGCTGTTGAGTTGTGTTAGATACTGGCTGCTGAGCTGTGTTAGATACTGGCTGCTGAGCTGTGTTAGATTCTGGCCGCTGAGCTGTGTTAGATACTAGCTGCTGAGCTGTGTTAGATCCTGGCCGCTGAGCTGTGTTAGATACTGGCTGCTGTGTTAGATATTGGCTGCTGTGTTAGATACTGGCTGATGAGCAGTGTTAGATACTGGCTGCTGAGCTGTGTTAGATACTGGCTGCTGAGCTGTGATAGATTCTGGCTGCTGAGCTGTATTAGATCCAGCCTCTGAGCTGTGTTAGATACTGGCCGTTGAGCTGTGTTAGATACTGGCCGCTGAGCTGTGTTAGATACTGGCTGCTGGGCTGTGTTAGATTCGGGCTGCTGAGCTGTGTTAGATACTGGCTGCTGAGCTGTGTTAGATACTAGCTGCTGAGCTGTGTTAGATACTGGCTGCTGAGCTGTGTTAGTTACTGGCTGTTGAGCTGTGTTAGATACTGGCTGCTGAGCTGTGTTAGATACTGGCTGCTGAGCTGTGTTAGATACTGGCTGCTGAGCTGTGTTAGATTCTGGCCGCTGAGCTGTGTTAATTACTGGCTGCTGAGCTGTGTTAGATAATGGCTGCTTAGCTGTGTTAGATACAGGCTGCTGAGCTGTGTTAGATACTGGCTGCTGAGCTGTGTTTAGATACTGGCCTCTGAGCTGTGTTAATTACTGGCTGCTGAGTTGTGTTAGATACTGGCCGCTGAGCTGTGTTAATTACTGTCTGATGAGCTGTGTTAGATACTGGCTGCTGAGCTGTGTTAGATACAGGCTGCGGAGCTGTGTTAGATACTGGCTGCTGAGCTGTGTTAGATACTGGCCGCTGAGCTGTGTTAATTACTGGCTGCTGAGCCGTGTTAGATACTGGCCGCTGAGCTGTGTTAATTACTGGCTGCTGAGCTGTGTTAGATACTGGCCGCTGAGCTGTGTTAGATACTGTCTGCTGTGTTAGATACTGTCTGCTGTGTTAGATACTGGCTGCTGAGCTGTGTTAGATACTAGCTGCTGAGCTGTGTTAGATCCTGGCCGCTGAGCTGTGTTAGATACTGGCTGCTGTGTTAGATACTGGCTGCTGAGCAGTGTTAGATACTGGCTGCTGAGCTGTGTTAGATACTGGCCACTGAGCTGTGTTAGATACTGGCTGCTGAGCTGTGTTAGATACTGGCTGCTGAGCTGTGTTAGATACTGGCTGCTGAGCTGTGTTAGTTACTGGCTGTTGAGCTGTGTTAGATACTGGCTGCTGAGCTGTGTTAGATTCTGGCCGCTGAGCTGTGTTAATTACTGGCTGCTGAGCTGTGTTAGATAATGGCTGCTGAGCTGTGTTAGATACAGGCTGCTGAGCTGTGTTAGATACTGGCTGCTATGTTAGATACTAGCTAATGAGCAGTGTTTAGATACTGGCCTCTGAGCTGTGTTAATTACTGGCTACTGGGTTGTGTTAGATACTGGCCACTGAGCTGTGTTAATTACTGGCTGCTGAGCAGTGTTAGATACTGGCTGCTGAGCTGTGTTAGATACTGGCTGCTGAGCTGTGTTAGATACTGGCTGCTGGGCTGTGTTAGATACTGGCCGCTGAGCTGTGTTAGATACTGTCTGCTGTGTTAGATACTAGCTACTGAGCTGTGTTAGATACTGGCCGCTGAGCTGTGTTAGATACTGGCTGCTGGGCTGTGTTAGATACTGGCCGCTGAGCTGTGTATGATACTGTCTGCTGTGTTAGATACTGGCTGCTGAGCTGTGTTAGATACTAGCTGCTGAGCTGTGTTAGATCCTGGCCGCTGAGCTGTGTTAGATACTGAATGCTGTGTTAGATACTGGCTGCTGTGTTAGATACTGGCTGCTGAGCAGTGTTAGATACTGGCTGCTGAGCTGTGTTAGATACTGGCTGCTGAGCTGGGATAGATACTGGCTGCTGAGCTGTATTAGATCCAGCCTCTGAGATGTGTTAGATACTGGCCGTTGAGCTGTGTTAGATACTGGCCGTGGAGCTGTGTTAGATACTGGCTGCTGGGCTGTGTTAGATTCTGGCTGCTGAGCTGTGTTTGATACTGGCTGCTGAGCTGTGTTAGATACTAGCTGCTGAGCTGTGTTAGTTACTGGCTGCTGAGCTGTGTTAGTTACTGGCTGTTGAGTTGTGTTAGATACTGGCTGCTGAGCTGTGTTAGATACTGGCTGCTGAGCTGTGTTAGATTCTGGCCGCTGAGCTGTGTTAGATATTAGCTGCTGAGCTGTGTTAGATCCTGGCCGCTGAGCTGTGTTAGATACTGGCTGCTGTGTTAGATATTGGCTGCTGTGTTAGATACTGGCTGCTGAGCAGTGTTAGATACTGGCTGCTGAGCTGTGTTAGATACTGGCTGCTGAGCTGTGATAGATTCTGGCTGCTGAGCTGTATTAGATCCAGCCTCTGAGCTGTGTTAGATACTGGCCGTTGAGCTGTGTTAGATACTGGCCGCTGAGCTGTGTTAGATACTGGCTGCTGGGCTGTGTTAGATTCGGGCTGCTGAACTGTGTTAGATACTGGCTGCTGAGCTGTGTTAGATACTATCTGCTGAGCTGTGTTAGATACTGGCTGCTGAGCTGTGTTAGTTACTGGCTGTTGAGCTGTGTTAGATACTGGCTGCTGAGCTGTGTTAGATACTGGCTGCTGAGCTGTGTTAGATTCTGGCCGCTGAGCTGTGTTAATTACTGGCTGCTGAGCTGTGTTAGATAATGGCTGCTTAGCTGTGTTAGATACAGGCTGCTGAGCTGTGTTAGATACTGGCTGCTGAGCTGTGTTTAGATACTGGCCTCTGAGCTGTGTTAATTACTGGCTGCTGAGCTGTGTTAGATACTGGCCGCTGAGCTGTGTTAATTACTGTCTGATGAGCTGTGTTAGATACTGGCTGCTGAGCTGTGTTAGATACAGGCTGCTGAGCTGTGTTAGATACTGGCTGCTGAGCTGTGTTAGATACTGGCCGCTGAGCTGTGTTAATTACTGGCTGCTGAGCCGTGTTAGATACTGGCCGCTGAGCTGTGTTAATTACTGGCTGCTGAGCTGTGTTAGATACTGGCCGCTGAGCTGTGTTAGATACTGTCTGCTGTGTTAGATACTGTCTGCTGTGTTAGATACTGGCTGCTGAGCTGTGTTAGATACTAGCTGCTGAGCTGTGTTAGATCCTGGCCGCTGAGCTGTGTTAGATACTGGCTGCTGTGTTAGATACTGGCTGCTGAGCAGTGTTAGATACTGGCTGCTGAGCTGTGTTAGATACTGGCTGCTGAGCTGTGATAGATACTGGCTGCTGAGCTGTATTAGATCCAGCCTCTGAGCTGTGTTAGATACTGACCGCTGAGCTGTGTTAGATACTGGCTGCTGGGCTGTGTTAGATTCTGGCTGCTGAGCTGTGTTAGATACTGGCTGCTGAGCTGTGTTAGATACTAGCTGCTGAGCTGTGTTAGATACTGGCTGCTGAGCTGTGTTAGTTACTGGCTGTTGAGCTGTGTTAGATACTGAAGGCTGAGATGTGTTAGATACTGGCTGCTGAGCTGTGTTAGATTCTGGCCGCTGAGCTGTGTTAATTACTGGCTGCTGAGCAGTGTTAGATACTGGCCGCTGAGCTGTGTTAATTACTGTCTGATGAGCTGTGTTAGATACTGGCTGCTGAGCTGTGTTAGATACAGGCTGCGGAGCTGTGTTAGATACTGGCTGCTGAGCTGTGTTAGATACTGGCCGCTGAGCTGTGTTAATTACTGGCTGCTGAGCCGTGTTAGATACTGGCCGCTGAGCTGTGTTAATTACTGGCTGCTGAGCTGTGTTAGATACTGGCCGCTGAGCTGTGTTAGATACTGTCTGCTGTGTTAGATACTGTCTGCTGTGTTAGATACTGGCTGCTGAGCTGTGTTAGATACTAGCTGCTGAGCTGTGTTAGATCCTGGCCGCTGAGCTGTGTTAGATACTGGCTGCTGTGTTAGATACTGGCTGCTGAGCAGTGTTAGATACTGGCTGCTGAGCTGTGTTAGATACTGGCCACTGAGCTGTGTTAGATACTGGCTGCTGAGCTGTGTTAGATACTGGCTGCTGAGCTGTGTTAGATACTGGCTGCTGAGCTGTGTTAGTTACTGGCTGTTGAGCTGTGTTAGATACTGGCTGCTGAGCTGTGTTAGATTCTGGCCGCTGAGCTGTGTTAATTACTGGCTGCTGAGCTGTGTTAGATAATGGCTGCTGAGCTGTGTTAGATACAGGCTGCTGAGCTGTGTTAGATACTGGCTGCTATGTTAGATACTAGCTAATGAGCAGTGTTTAGATACTGGCCTCTGAGCTGTGTTAATTACTGGCTACTGGGTTGTGTTAGATACTGGCCACTGAGCTGTGTTAATTACTGGCTGCTGAGCAGTGTTAGATACTGGCTGCTGAGCTGTGTTAGATACTGGCTGCTGAGCTGTGTTAGATACTGGCTGCTGGGCTGTGTTAGATACTGGCCGCTGAGCTGTGTTAGATACTGTCTGCTGTGTTAGATACTAGCTACTGAGCTGTGTTAGATACTGGCCGCTGAGCTGTGTTAGATACTGGCTGCTGGGCTGTGTTAGATACTGGCCGCTGAGCTGTGTATGATACTGTCTGCTGTGTTAGATACTGGCTGCTGAGCTGTGTTAGATACTAGCTGCTGAGCTGTGTTAGATCCTGGCCGCTGAGCTGTGTTAGATACTGAATGCTGTGTTAGATACTGGCTGCTGTGTTAGATACTGGCTGCTGAGCAGTGTTAGATACTGGCTGCTGAGCTGTGTTAGATACTGGCTGCTGAGCTGGGATAGATACTGGCTGCTGAGCTGTATTAGATCCAGCCTCTGAGATGTGTTAGATACTGGCCGTTGAGCTGTGTTAGATACTGGCCGTGGAGCTGTGTTAGATACTGGCTGCTGGGCTGTGTTAGATTCTGGCTGCTGAGCTGTGTTTGATACTGGCTGCTGAGCTGTGTTAGATACTAGCTGCTGAGCTGTGTTAGTTACTGGCTGCTGAGCTGTGTTAGTTACTGGCTGTTGAGTTGTGTTAGATACTGGCTGCTGAGCTGTGTTAGATACTGGCTGCTGAGCTGTGTTAGATTCTGGCCGCTGAGCTGTGTTAGATATTAGCTGCTGAGCTGTGTTAGATCCTGGCCGCTGAGCTGTGTTAGATACTGGCTGCTGTGTTAGATATTGGCTGCTGTGTTAGATACTGGCTGCTGAGCAGTGTTAGATACTGGCTGCTGAGCTGTGTTAGATACTGGCTGCTGAGCTGTGATAGATTCTGGCTGCTGAGCTGTATTAGATCCAGCCTCTGAGCTGTGTTAGATACTGGCCGTTGAGCTGTGTTAGATACTGGCCGCTGAGCTGTGTTAGATACTGGCTGCTGGGCTGTGTTAGATTCGGGCTGCTGAACTGTGTTAGATACTGGCTGCTGAGCTGTGTTAGATACTATCTGCTGAGCTGTGTTAGATACTGGCTGCTGAGCTGTGTTAGTTACTGGCTGTTGAGCTGTGTTAGATACTGGCTGCTGAGCTGTGTTAGATACTGGCTGCTGAGCTGTGTTAGATTCTGGCCGCTGAGCTGTGTTAATTACTGGCTGCTGAGCTGTGTTAGATAATGGCTGCTTAGCTGTGTTAGATACAGGCTGCTGAGCTGTGTTAGATACTGGCTGCTGAGCTGTGTTTAGATACTGGCCTCTGAGCTGTGTTAATTACTGGCTGCTGAGCTGTGTTAGATACTGGCCGCTGAGCTGTGTTAATTACTGTCTGATGAGCTGTGTTAGATACTGGCTGCTGAGCTGTGTTAGATACAGGCTGCTGAGCTGTGTTAGATACTGGCTGCTGAGCTGTGTTAGATACTGGCCGCTGAGCTGTGTTAATTACTGGCTGCTGAGCCGTGTTAGATACTGGCCGCTGAGCTGTGTTAATTACTGGCTGCTGAGCTGTGTTAGATACTGGCCGCTGAGCTGTGTTAGATACTGTCTGCTGTGTTAGATACTGTCTGCTGTGTTAGATACTGGCTGCTGAGCTGTGTTAGATACTAGCTGCTGAGCTGTGTTAGATCCTGGCCGCTGAGCTGTGTTAGATACTGGCTGCTGTGTTAGATACTGGCTGCTGAGCAGTGTTAGATACTGGCTGCTGAGCTGTGTTAGATACTGGCTGCTGAGCTGTGATAGATACTGGCTGCTGAGCTGTATTAGATCCAGCCTCTGAGCTGTGTTAGATACTGACCGCTGAGCTGTGTTAGATACTGGCTGCTGGGCTGTGTTAGATTCTGGCTGCTGAGCTGTGTTAGATACTGGCTGCTGAGCTGTGTTAGATACTAGCTGCTGAGCTGTGTTAGATACTGGCTGCTGAGCTGTGTTAGTTACTGGCTGTTGAGCTGTGTTAGATACTGAAGGCTGAGATGTGTTAGATACTGGCTGCTGAGCTGTGTTAGATTCTGGCCGCTGAGCTGTGTTAATTACTGGCTGCTGAGCTGTGTTAGATACTAGCTGCTAAGCTGTGTTAGATCCTGGCCGCTGAGCTGTGTTAGATACTGAATGCTGTGTTAGATACTGGCTGCTGTGTTAGATACTGGCTGCTGAGCAGTGTTAGATACTGGCTGCTGAGCTGTGTTAGATACTGGCTGCTGAGCTGTGTTAGATTCTGGCCGCTGAGCTGTGTTAGATATTAGCTGCTGAGCTGTGTTAGATCCTGGCCGCTGAGCTGTGTTAGATACTGGCTGCTGTGTTAGATATTGGCTGCTGTGTTAGATACTGGCTGCTGAGCAGTGTTAGATACTGGCTGCTGAGCTGTGTTAGATACTGGCTGCTGAGCTGTGATAGATTCTGGCTGCTGAGCTGTATTAGATCCAGCCTCTGAGCTGTGTTAGATACTGGCCGTTGAGCTGTGTTAGATACTGGCCGCTGAGCTGTGTTAGATACTGGCTGCTGGGCTGTGTTAGATTCGGGCTGCTGAACTGTGTTAGATACTGGCTGCTGAGCTGTGTTAGATACTATCTGCTGAGCTGTGTTAGATACTGGCTGCTGAGCTGTGTTAGTTACTGGCTGTTGAGCTGTGTTAGATACTGGCTGCTGAGCTGTGTTAGATACTGGCTGCTGAGCTGTGTTAGATTCTGGCCGCTGAGCTGTGTTAATTACTGGCTGCTGAGCTGTGTTAGATAATGGCTGCTTAGCTGTGTTAGATACAGGCTGCTGAGCTGTGTTAGATACTGGCTGCTGAGCTGTGTTTAGATACTGGCCTCTGAGCTGTGTTAATTACTGGCTGCTGAGCTGTGTTAGATACTGGCCGCTGAGCTGTGTTAATTACTGTCTGATGAGCTGTGTTAGATACTGGCTGCTGAGCTGTGTTAGATACAGGCTGCTGAGCTGTGTTAGATACTGGCTGCTGAGCTGTGTTAGATACTGGCCGCTGAGCTGTGTTAATTACTGGCTGCTGAGCCGTGTTAGATACTGGCCGCTGAGCTGTGTTAATTACTGGCTGCTGAGCTGTGTTAGATACTGGCCGCTGAGCTGTGTTAGATACTGTCTGCTGTGTTAGATACTGTCTGCTGTGTTAGATACTGGCTGCTGAGCTGTGTTAGATACTAGCTGCTGAGCTGTGTTAGATCCTGGCCGCTGAGCTGTGTTAGATACTGGCTGCTGTGTTAGATACTGGCTGCTGAGCAGTGTTAGATACTGGCTGCTGAGCTGTGTTAGATACTGGCTGCTGAGCTGTGATAGATACTGGCTGCTGAGCTGTATTAGATCCAGCCTCTGAGCTGTGTTAGATACTGACCGCTGAGCTGTGTTAGATACTGGCTGCTGGGCTGTGTTAGATTCTGGCTGCTGAGCTGTGTTAGATACTGGCTGCTGAGCTGTGTTAGATACTAGCTGCTGAGCTGTGTTAGATACTGGCTGCTGAGCTGTGTTAGTTACTGGCTGTTGAGCTGTGTTAGATACTGAAGGCTGAGATGTGTTAGATACTGGCTGCTGAGCTGTGTTAGATTCTGGCCGCTGAGCTGTGTTAATTACTGGCTGCTGAGCTGTGTTAGATACTAGCTGCTAAGCTGTGTTAGATCCTGGCCGCTGAGCTGTGTTAGATACTGAATGCTGTGTTAGATACTGGCTGCTGTGTTAGATACTGGCTGCTGAGCAGTGTTAGATACTGGCTGCTGAGCTGTGTTAGATACTGGCTGCTGAGCTGGGATAGATACTGGCTGCTGAGCTGTATTAGATACTGGCTGCTGAGCTGTGTTAGATACTGGCCGTGGAGCTGTGTTAGATACTGGCTGCTGGGCTGTGTTAGATTCTGGCTGCTGAGCTGTGTTAGATACTGGCTGCTGAGCTGTGTTAGATACTAGCTGCTGAGCTGTGTTAGTTACTGGCTGCTGAGCTGTGTTAGTTACTGGCTGTTGAGTTGTGTTAGATACTGGCTGCTGAGCTGTGTTAGATACTGGCTGCTGAGCTGTGTTAGATTCTGGCCGCTGAGCTGTGTTAGATATTAGCTGCTGAGCTGTGTTAGATCCTGGCCGCTGAGCTGTGTTAGATACTGGCTGCTGTGTTAGATATTGGCTGCTGTGTAGATACTGGCTGCTGAGCAGTGTTAGATACTGGCTGCTGAGCTGTGTTACATACTGGCTGCTGAGCTGTGATAGATTCTGGCTGCTGAGCTGTGTTAGATTCTGGCCGCTGAGCTGTGTTAATTACTGGCTGCTGAGCTGTGTTAGATAATGGCTGCTTAGCTGTGTTAGATACAGGCTGCTGAGCTGTGTTAGATACTGGCTGCTGAGCTGTGTTTAGATACTGGCCTCTGAGCTGTGTTAATTACTGGCTGCTGAGCTGTGTTAGATACTGGCCGCTGAGCTGTGTTAATTACTGTCTGATGAGCTGTGTTAGATACTGGCTGCTGAGCTGTGTTAGATACAGGCTGCTGAGCTGTGTTAGATACTGGCTGCTGAGCTGTGTTAGATACTGGCCGCTGAGCTGTGTTAATTACTGGCTGCTGAGCCGTGTTAGATACTGGCCGCTGAGCTGTGTTAATTACTGGCTGCTGAGCTGTGTTAGATACTGGCCGCTGAGCTGTGTTAGATACTGTCTGCTGTGTTAGATACTGTCTGCTGTGTTAGATACTGGCTGCTGAGCTGTGTTAGATACTAGCTGCTGAGCTGTGTTAGATCCTGGCCGCTGAGCTGTGTTAGATACTGGCTGCTGTGTTAGATACTGGCTGCTGAGCAGTGTTAGATACTGGCTGCTGAGCTGTGTTAGATACTGGCTGCTGAGCTGTGATAGATACTGGCTGCTGAGCTGTATTAGATCCAGCCTCTGAGCTGTGTTAGATACTGACCGCTGAGCTGTGTTAGATACTGGCTGCTGGGCTGTGTTAGATTCTGGCTGCTGAGCTGTGTTAGATACTGGCTGCTGAGCTGTGTTAGATACTAGCTGCTGAGCTGTGTTAGATACTGGCTGCTGAGCTGTGTTAGTTACTGGCTGTTGAGCTGTGTTAGATACTGAAGGCTGAGATGTGTTAGATACTGGCTGCTGAGCTGTGTTAGATTCTGGCCGCTGAGCTGTGTTAATTACTGGCTGCTGAGCTGTGTTAGATACTAGCTGCTAAGCTGTGTTAGATCCTGGCCGCTGAGCTGTGTTAGATACTGAATGCTGTGTTAGATACTGGCTGCTGTGTTAGATACTGGCTGCTGAGCTGTGTTAGATACTGGCTGCTGAGCTGTGTTAGATACTGGCTGCTGAGCTGGGATAGATACTGGCTGCTGAGCTGTATTAGATCCAGCCTCTGAGATGTGTTAGATACTGGCCGTTGAGCTGTGTTAGATACTGGCCGTGGAGCTGTGTTAGATACTGGCTGCTGGGCTGTGTTAGATTCTGGCTGCTGAGCTGTGTTAGATACTGGCTGCTGAGCTGTGTTAGATACTAGCTGCTGAGCTGTGTTAGTTACTGGCTGCTGAGCTGTGTTAGTTACTGGCTGTTGAGTTGTGTTAGATACTGGCTGCTGAGCTGTGTTAGATACTGGCTGCTGAGCTGTGTTAGATTCTGGCCGCTGAGCTGTGTTAGATATTAGCTGCTGAGCTGTGTTAGATCCTGGCCGCTGAGCTGTGTTAGATACTGGCTGCTGTGTTAGATATTGGCTGCTGTGTAGATACTGGCTGCTGAGCAGTGTTAGATACTGGCTGCTGAGCTGTGTTACATACTGGCTGCTGAGCTGTGATAGATTCTGGCTGCTGAGCTGTATTAGATCCAGCCTCTGAGCTGTGTTAGATACTGGCCGTTGAGCTGTGTTAGATACTGGCCGCTGAGCTGTGTTAGATACTGGCTGCTGGGCTGTGTTAGATTCGGGCTGCTGAACTGTGTTAGATACTGGCTGCTGAGCTGTGTTAGATACTATCTGCTGAGCTGTGTTAGATACTGGCTGCTGAGCTGTGTTAGTTACTGGCTGTTGAGCTGTGTTAGATACTGGCTGCTGAGCTGTGTTAGATACTGGCTGCTGAGCTGTATTAGATTCTGGCCGCTGAGCTGTGTTAATTACTGGCTGCTGAGCTGTGTTAGATAATGGCTGCTTAGCTGTGTTAGATACAGGCTGCTGAGCTGTGTTAGATACTGGCTGCTGAGCTGTGTTTAGATACTGGCCTCTGAGCTGTGTTAATTACTGGCTGCTGAGCTGTGTTAGATACTGGCCGCTGAGCTGTGTTAATTACTGTCTGATGAGCTGTGTTAGATACTGGCTGCTGAGCTGTGTTAGATACAGGCTGCTGAGCTGTGTTAGATACTGGCTGCTGAGCTGTGTTAGATACTGGCCGCTGAGCTGTGTTAATTACTGGCTGCTGAGCCGTGTTAGATACTGGCCGCTGAGCTGTGTTAATTACTGGCTGCTGAGCTGTGTTAGATACTGGCCGCTGAGCTGTGTTAGATACTGTCTGCTGTGTTAGATACTGTCTGCTGTGTTAGATACTGGCTGCTGAGCTGTGTTAGATACTAGCTGCTGAGCTGTGTTAGATCCTGGCCGCTGAGCTGTGTTAGATACTGGCTGCTGTGTTAGATACTGGCTGCTGAGCAGTGTTAGATACTGGCTGCTGAGCTGTGTTAGATACTGGCTGCTGAGCTGTGATAGATACTGGCTGCTGAGCTGTATTAGATCCAGCCTCTGAGCTGTGTTAGATACTGACCGCTGAGCTGTGTTAGATACTGGCTGCTGGGCTGTGTTAGATTCTGGCTGCTGAGCTGTGTTAGATACTGGCTGCTGAGCTGTGTTAGATACTAGCTGCTGAGCTGTGTTAGATACTGGCTGCTGAGCTGTGTTAGTTACTGGCTGTTGAGCTGTGTTAGATACTGAAGGCTGAGCTGTGTTAGATACTGGCTGCTGAGCTGTGTTAGATTCTGGCCGCTGAGCTGTGTTAATTACTGGCTGCTGAGCTGTGTTAAATAATGGCTCCTTAGCTGTGTTAGATACAGGCTGCTGAGCTGTGTTAGATACTGGCTGCTGAGCTGTGTTTAGATACTGGCCTCTGAGCTGTTAATTACTGGCTGCTGAGCTGTGTTAGATACTGGCCGCAGAGCTGTGTTAATTACTGTCTGATGAGCTGTGTTAGATACTGGCTGCTGAGCTGTGTTAGATACTGGCTGCTGGGCTGTGTTAGATACTGGCCGCTGAGCTGTGTTAGATACTGTCTGCTGTGTTAGATACTAGCTACTGAGCTGTGTTAGATACTGGCCGCTGAGCTGTGTTAGATACTGGCTGCTGGGCTGTGTTAGATACTGGCCGCTGAGCTGTGTTAGATACTGTCTGCTGTGTTAGATACTGGCTGCTGAGCTGTGTTAGATACTAGCTGCTGAGCTGTGTTAGATCCTGGCCGCTGAGCTGTGTTAGATACTGAATGCTGTGTTAGATACTGGCTGCTGTGTTAGATACTGGCTGCTGAGCAGTGTTAGATACTGGCTGCTGAGCTGTGTTAGATACTGGCTGCTGAGCTGGGATAGATACTGGCTGCTGAGCTGTATTAGATCCAGCCTCTGAGATGTGTTATATACTGGCCGTTGAGCTGTGTTAGATACTGGCCGCTGGGCTGTGTTAGATTCTGGCTGCTGGGCTGTGTTAGATTCTGGCTGCTGAGCTGTGTTAGATACTGGCTGCTGTGTTAGATACTGGCTGCTGAGCTGTGTTAGATACTAGCTGCTGAGCTGTGTTAGATACTGGCTGCTGAGCTGTGTTAGTTACTGGCTGTTGAGTTTTGTTAGATTCTGGCCGCTGAGCTGTGTTAGATACTAGCTGCTGAGCTGTGTTAGATCCTGGCCGCTGAGCTGTGTTAGATACTGGCTGCTGTGTTAGATACTGGCTGCAGTGTTAGATACTGGCTGCTGAGCAGTGTTAGATACTGGCTGCTGAGCTGTGTTAGATACTGGCTGCTGAGCTGTGATAGATACTGGCTGCTGAGCTGTATTAGATCCAGCCTCTGAGCTGTGTTAGATACTGGCCGTTGAGCTGTGTTAGATACTGGCCGCTGAGCTGTGTTAGATACTGGCTGCTGGGCTGTGTTAGATTCGGGCTGCTGAACTGTGTTAGATACTGGCTGCTGAGCTGTGTTAGATACTAGCTGCTGAGCTGTGTTAGATACTGGCTGCTGAGCTGTGTTAGATACAGGCTGCTGAGCTGTGTTAGATACTGGCTGCTGAGCTGTGTTTAGATACTGGCCTCTGAGCTGTGTTAATTACTGGCTGCTGAGCTGTGTTAGATACTGGCCGCTGAGCTGTGTTAATTACTGTCTGATGAGCTGTGTTAGATACTGGCTGCTGAGCTGTGTTAGATACAGGCTGCTGAGCTGTGTTAGATACTGGCTGCTGAGCTGTGTTAGATACTGGCCGCTGAGCTGTGTTAATTACTGGCTGCTGAGCCGTGTTAGATACTGGCCGCTGAGCTGTGTTAATTACTGGCTGCTGAGCTGTGTTAGATACTGGCCGCTGAGCTGTGTTAGATACTGTCTGCTGTGTTAGATACTGGCTGCTGTGTTAGATACTGGCTGCTGAGCTGTGTTAGATACTAGCTGCTGAGCTGTGTTAGATACTGGCTGCTGAGCTGTGTTAGTTACTGGCTGTTGAGCTGTGTTAGATACTGAAGGCTGAGCTGTGTTAGATACTGGCTGCTGAGCTGTGTTAGATTCTGGCCGCTGAGCTTTGTTAATTACTGGCTGCTGAGCTGTGTTAGATAATGGCTCCTTAGCTGTGTTAGATACAGGCTGCTGAGCTGTGTTAGATACTGGCTGCTGAGCTGTGTTTAGATACTGGACTCTTAGCTGTTAATTACTGGCTGCTGAGCTGTGTTAGATACTGGCCGCAGAGCTGTGTTAATTACTGTCTGATGAGCTGTGTTAGATACTGGCTGCTGAGCTGTGTTAGATACTGGCTGCTGGGCTGTGTTAGATACTGGCCGCTGAGCTGTGTTAGATACTGTCTGCTGTGTTAGATACTAGCTACTGAGCTGTGTTAGATACTGGCCGCTGAGCTGTGTTAGATACTGGCTGCTGGGCTGTGTTAGATACTGGCCGCTGAGCTGTGTTAGATACTGTCTGCTGTGTTAGATACTGGCTGCTGAGCTGTGTTAGATACTAGCTGCTGAGCTGTGTTAGATCCAGCCTCTGAGATGTGTTAGATACTGGCCGCTGGGCTGTGTTAGATTCTGGCTGCTGGGCTGTGTTAGATTCTGGCTGCTGAGCTGTGTTAGATACTGGCTGCTGAGCTGTGTTAGATACTAGCTGCTGAGCTGTGTTAGATACTGGCTGCTGAGCTGTGTTAGTTACTGGCTGTTGAGTTGTGTTAGATACTGGCTGCTGAGCTGTGTTAGATACTGGCTGCTGAGCTGTGTTCGATTCTGGCCGCTGAGCTGTGTTAGATACTAGCTGCTGAGCTGTGTTAGATCCTGGCCGCTGAGCTGTGTTAGATACTGGCTGCTGTGTTAGATACTGGCTGCTGTGTTAGATACTGGCTGCTGAGCAGTGTTAGATACTGGCTGCTGAGCTGTGTTAGATACTGGCTGCTGAGCTGTGATAGATACTGGCTGCTGAGCTGTATTAGATCCAGCCTCTGAGCTGTGTTAGATACTGGCCGTTGAGCTGTGTTAGATACTGTCCGCTGAGCTGTGTTAGATACTGGCTGCTGGGCTGTGTTAGATTCGGGCTGCTGAACTGTGTTAGATACTGGCTGCTGAGCTGTGTTAGATACTAGCTGCTGAGCTGTGTTAGATACTGGCTGCTGAGCTGTGTTAGTTACTGGCTGTTGAGCTGTGTTAGTTACTGGCTGTTGAGCTGTGTTAGATACTGGCTGCTGAGCTGTGTTAGATACTGGCTGCTGAGCTGTGTTAGATTCTGGCCGCTGAGCTGTGTTAATTACTGGCTGCTGAGCTGTGTTAGATAATGGCTGCTTAGCTGTGTTAGATACAGGCTGCTGAGCTGTGTTAGATACTGGCTGCTGAGCTGTGTTTAGATACTGGCCTCTGAGCTGTGTTAATTACTGGCTGCTGAGCTGTGTTAGATACTGGCCGCTGAGCTGTGTTAATTACTGTCTGATGAGCTGTGTTAGATACTGGCTGCTGAGCTGTGTTAGATACAGGCTGCTGAGCTGTGTTAGATACTGGCTGCTGAGCTGTGTTAGATACTGGCTGCTGAGCTGTGTTAATTACTGGCTGCTGAGCTGTGTTAGATACTGGCCGCTGAGCTGTGTTAATTACTGGCTGCTGAGCTGTGTTAGATACTGGCCGCTGAGCTGTGTTAGATACTGTCTGCTGTGTTAGATACTGGCTGCTGTGTTAGATACTGGCTGCTGAGCTGTGTTAGATACTAGCTGCTGAGCTGTGTTAGATACTGGCTGCTGAGCTGTGTTAGTTACTGGCTGTTGAGCTGTGTTAGATACTGAAGGCTGAGCTGTGTTAGATACTGGCTGCTGAGCTGTGTTAGATTCTGGCCGCTGAGCTTTGTTAATTACTGGCTGCTGAGCTGTGTTAGATAATGGCTCCTTAGCTGTGTTAGATACAGGCTGCTGAGCTGTGTTAGATACTGGCTGCTGAGCTGTGTTTAGATACTGGACTCTTAGCTGTTAATTACTGGCTGCTGAGCTGTGTTAGATACTGGCCGCAGAGCTGTGTTAATTACTGTCTGATGAGCTGTGTTAGATACTGGCTGCTGAGCTGTGTTAGATACTGGCTGCTGGGCTGTGTTAGATACTGGCCGCTGAGCTGTGTTAGATACTGTCTGCTGTGTTAGATACTAGCTACTGAGCTGTGTTAGATACTGGCCGCTGAGTTGTGTTAGATACTGGCTGCTGGGCTGTGTTAGATACTGGCCGCTGAGCTGTGTTAGATACTGTCTGCTGTGTTAGATACTGGCTGCTGAGCTGTGTTAGATACTAGCTGCTGAGCTGTGTTAGATCCTGGCCGCTGAGCTGTGTTAGATACTGAATGCTGTGTTAGATACTGGCTGCTGTGTTAGATACTGGCTGCTGAGCAGTGTTAGATACTGGCTGCTGAGCTGTGTTAGATACTGGCTGCTGAGCTGGGATAGATACTGGCTGCTGAGCTGTATTAGATCCAGCCTCTGAGATGTGTTAGATACTGGCCGTTGAGCTGTGTTAGATACTGGCCGCTGGGCTGTGTTAGATTCTGGCTGCTGGGCTGTGTTAGATTCTGGCTGCTGAGCTGTGTTAGATACTGGCTGCTGAGCTGTGTTAGATACTAGCTGCTGAGCTGTGTTAGATACTGGCTGCTGAGCTGTGTTAGTTACTGGCTGTTGAGTTGTGTTAGATACTGGCTGCTGAGCTGTGTTAGATACTGGCTGCTGAGCTGTGTTCGATTCTGGCCGCTGAGCTGTGTTAGATACTAGCTGCTGAGCTGTGTTAGATCCTGGCCGCTGAGCTGTGTTAGATACTGGCTGCTGTGTTAGATATTGGCTGCTGTGTTAGATACTGGCTGCTGAGCAGTGTTAGATCCAGCCTCTGAGCTGTGTTAGATACTGGCTGCTGAGCTGTGTTAGATACTGGCTGCTGAGCAGTGATAGATACTGGCTGCTGAGCAGTGTTAGATCCAGCCTCTGAGCTGTGTTAGATACTGGCTGCTGAGCTGTGTTAGATACTGGCTGCTGAGCAGTGATAGATACTGGCTGCTGAGCTGTATTAGATCCAGCCTCTGAGCTGTGTTAGATACTGGCTGCTGAGCTGTGTTAGATACTGGCTGCTGGGCTGTGTTAGATTCGGGCTGCTGAACTGTGTTAGATACTGGCTGCTGAGCTGTGTTAGATACTAGCTGCTGAGCTGTGTTAGATACTGGCTGCTGAGCTGTGATAGATACTGGCTGCTGTGTTAGATATTGGCTGCTGTGTTAGATACTGGCTGCTGAGCAGTGTTAGATACTGGCTGCTGAGCTGTGTTAGATACTGGCTGCTGTGTTAGATATTGGCTGCTGTGTTAGATACTGGCTGCTGAGCAGTGTTAGATACTGGCTGCTGAGCTGTGTTAGATACTGGCTGCTGAGCTGTGATAGATACTGGCTGCTGAGCTGTATTAGATCCAGCCTCTGAGCTGTGTTAGATACTGGCCGTTGAGCTGTGTTAGATACTGGCCGCTGAGCTGTGTTAGATACTGGCTGCTGGGCTGTCTTAGATTCGGGCTGCTGAACTGTGTTAGATACTGGCTGCTGAGCTGTGTTAGATACTAGCTGCTGAGCTGTGTTAGATACTGGCTGCTGAGCTGTGTTAGTTACTGGCTGTTGAGCTGTGTTAGATACTGGCTGCTGAGCTGTGTTAGATACTGGCTGCTGAGCTGTGTTAGATACTGGCCGCTGAGCTGTGTTAATTACTGGCTGCTGAGCTGTGTTAGATAATGGCTGCTGAGCTGTGTTAGTTACTGGCTGTTGAGCTGTGTTAGATACTGGCTGCTGAGCTGTGTTAGATACTGGCTGCTGAGCTGTTTTAGATTCTGGCCGCTGAGCTGTGTTAGATACTGGCTGCTATGTTAGATACTAGCTGCTGAGCAGTGTTTAGATACTGGCCTCTGAGCTGTGTTAATTACTGGCTACTGGGCTGTGTTAGATACTGGCCAGTGAGCTGTGTTAGATACTGGCTGCTGAGCTGTGTTAGATACTGGCTGCTGAGCTGTGTTAGATACTGGCTGCTGAGCTGTGTTAGTTACTGGCTGTTGAGCTGTGTTAGATACTGGCTGCTGAGCTGTGTTAGATTCTGGCCGCTGAGCTGTGTTAATTACTGGCTGCTGAGCTGTGTTAGATAATGGCTGCTGAGCTGTGTTAGATACAGGCTGCTGAGCTGTGTTAGATACTGGCTGCTATGTTAGATACTAGCTGCTGAGCAGTGTTTAGATACTGGCCTCTGAGCTGTGTTAATTACTGGCTACTGGGCTGTGTTAGATACTGGCCACTGAGCTGTGTTAATTACTGTCTGCTGAGCAGTGTTAGATACTGGCTGCTGAGCTGTGTTAGATACTGGCTGCTGGGCTGTGTTAGGTACTGGCTGCTGAGTTAGATACTAGCTACTGAGCTGTGTTTAGATACTGGCCTCTGAGCTGTGTTAATTACTGGCTACTGGGCTGTGTTAGATACTGGCCACTGAGCTGTGTTAATTACTGGCTGCTGAGCTGTGTTAGATACTGGCCGCTGAGCTGTGTTAGATACTGGCTGCTGGGTTGTGTTAGATACTGGCCGCTGAGCTGTGTTAGATACTGTCTGCTGTGTTAGATACTAGCTACTGAGCTGTGTTAGATACTGGCCGCTGAGCTGTGTTAGATACTGGCCGCTGAGCTGTGTTAGATACTGGCTGCTGGGCTGTGTTAGATACTGGCCGATGAGCTGTGTTAGATACTGTCTGCTGTGTTAGATACTGGCTGCTGAGCTGTGTTAGATACTAGCTGCTGAGCTGTGTTAGATCCTGGCCGCTGAGCTGTGTTAGATACTGAGTGCTGTGTTAGATACTGGCTGCTGTGTTAGATACTGGCTGCTGAGCAGTGTTAGATACTGGCTGCTGAGCTGTGTTAGATACTGGCTGCTGAGCTGGGATAGATACTGGCTGCTGAGCTGTATTAGATCCAGCCTCTGAGATGTGTTAGATACTGGCCGTTGAGCTGTGTTAGATACTGGCCGTGGAGCTGTGTTAGATACTGGCTGCTGGGCTGTGTTAGATTCTGGCTGCTGAGCTGTGTTAGATACTGGCTGCTGAGCTGTGTTAGATACTAGCTGCTGAGCTGTGTTAGATACTGGCTGCTGAGCTGTGTTAGTTACTGGCTGTTGAGTTGTGTTAGATACTGGCTGCTGAGCTGTGTTAGATACTGGCTGCTGAGCGGTGTTAGATTCTGGCCGCTGAGCTGTGTTAGATACTAGCTGCTGAGCTGTGTTAGATCCTGGCCGCTGAGCTGTGTTAGATACTGGCTGCTGTGTTAGATATTGGCTGCTGTGTTAGATACTGGCTGCTGAGCAGTGTTAGATACTGGCTGCTGAGCTGTGTTAGATACTGGATGCTGAGCAGTGTTAGATACTGGCTACTGGGCTGTGTTAGATACTGGCCACTGAGCTGTGTTAATTACTGGCTGCTGAGCTGTGTTAGATACTGGCCGCTGAGCTGTGTTAGATACTGGCTGCTGGGTTGTGTTAGATACTGGCCGCTGAGCTGTGTTAGATACTGTCTGCTGTGTTAGATACTAGCTACTGAGCTGTGTTAGATACTGGCCGCTGAGCTGTGTTAGATACTGGCTGCTGGGCTGTGTTAGATACTGGCCGCTGAGCTGTGTTAGATACTGTCTGCTGTGTTAGATACTGGCTTCTGAGCTGTGTTAGATACTAGCTGCTGAGCTGTGTTAGATCCTGGCCGCTGAGCTGTGTTAGATACTGAGTGCTGTGTTAGATACTGGCTGCTGTGTTAGATACTGGTTGCTGAGCAGTGTTAGATACTGGCTGCTGAGCTGTGTTAGATACTGGCTGCTGAGCTGGGATAGATACTGGCTGCTGAGCTGTATTAGATCCAGCCTCTGAGATGTGTTAGATACCGGCCGTTGAGCTGTGTTAGATACTGGCCGTGGAGCTGTGTTAGATACTAGCTGCTGGGCTGTGTTAGATTCTGGCTGCTGAGCTGTGTTAGATACTGGCTGCTGAGCTGTGTTAGATACTAGCTAATGAGCTGTGTTAGATACTGGCTGCTGAGCTGTGTTAGTTACTGGCTGTTGAGTTGTGTTAGATACTGGCTGCTGAGCTGTGTTAGATTCTGGCCGCTGAGCTGTGTTAGATACTAGCTGCTGAGCTGTGTTAGATCCTGGCCGCTGAGCTGTGTTAGATACTGGCTGCTGTGTTAGATATTGGCTGCTGTGTTAGATACTGGCTGCTGAGCAGTGTTAGATACTGGCTGCTGAGCTGTGTTAGATACTGGCTGCTGAGCTGTGATAGATACTGGCTGCTGAGCTGTATTAGATCCAGCCTCTGAGCTGTGTTAGATACTGGCTGCTGAGCTGTGTTAGATACTGGCTGCTGGGCTGTGTTAGATTCGGG